>NW_026267233.1:745404-753874 GCF_000697945.3 Frankliniella occidentalis
ATAATCCGCCACTGCACGACTTCAACCAATTAAAGGACGAGCGATAAAAAGACAGCGTTTACACAAACAGACCTAACGAATTAAGTCCTGCAAGTTTGTCAGCACACGTGGGGCGAGTGGAGGGCGCGGGGGTGAGGGGGCGGGGCATTAAAAAGTACACCGAAACACGGAACACACAGACTGGCCGCGCAAACACGTGACGTTTAATCATGGTTGGCTGGGCTCGGCGCAAATTTGTCTTGGCATGTCGAGTGTGATGTGTGTGGCCGGTTCTACGCGTCGGAAGTTGTTAAAGCGTTAAATTGCAGCACACCAAAATGCAAAAGTACTTCGTTGGGGGCGGGATGCCGTGGGGGCGGGATGCCGTGGGGACGAGCTGGAAGGCGGCAGCATGGGTTGCCTACGCACAGGTGTGAACCGGGTGTGTACCGCAAGCGCGGTTTTAAGTCCGTCTGATGAGGTAGGGGGCGATTTGCTGTGGGTTGCCTACTTTTAGGGGTTTTGTAGGACAAATTGCCTACCCACCCCAGGAGGCGATTTGGGCTGACGGGGGGGGGGGGGGGGAATGCCCCCTCCCCCCCCCCCCCATAAAATCGCGCCTGGTAAATCGTATTGCCTATCTCTTAGGCGGTTTTTTCGAGACGACAGGGATGGAATTTTTGTTTGTTCAGGGTGGTTTTTGTACCGACCAAACACGTTTTATAGTGCCACCGCAACGGCCATAAAATTTATTTATTTATTTTGAAAAAGGACTCTAAATTTACCTTAACTTTGACAACTTCCCACCCTGATTTTGTGGGGGGCAGCCGAGCAAACAAAAGATTGCAAGTACCTCAAATATCAAAAATTACACAAAAAATCTTTTCAGAAACGCAAAAGCGCACTAAATAAATCTGTTTCAGACAAAATATAGTAAAGGAGGGAAGAGGGGAAACGGGGAAAACGGTACGGCTGGGATTGGTGGTGGGGAGGGGAGGGGGCACGGGGCGGACAGGGTCAACGTGAACAAAGTAATATCTCAAATTATCTCAAATATTTTTAGTAAAGGTGCGTGTTTAGAACAAGGAGTGAGAAGGGGATAGTAATCATGGGTAGTTCAAATTTTAATTTTCTAATGGTTTTAATACTTCTGATAGATGCTTCAGTGTACTCTCCTCTAAAATTGCACAACGTCTCCCATTTGTGTGGACAATGAATCACATTGCAGGGTGGCGAAAAAGGAGGTGCTATATACGATTAGAAGTCGGCACTCGAATGAAAAAAGCACGGCACGCGATGAGATGCAGAAAGCCTAAATACGTGGGTAAGAGCAAAAGTTGGAGGGGGGGGGGGGAGGGAGGGATGGGGGAGGGTCAGTGACGAAATGACAGTGGCACTCCAGCAAATGAAATGCTTTGCTTTATCACCCCCGACCGTCCGACAGCACGAGCACGCAGCCACGCGGCGCCCCCCCCCCCCCCCCCCCCCCCCCCCCCCCCCCCCCCCTCTCTCTCTCTCTCTCACACACACACACACACACACACACACACACACACACATACACAAGGGGTCTGGTATGAGGACTCATGCACACAAACTCAGAGCACAACAACACCCCCCAGGTGGCTGTCGCTTGCGTTGCCCTTTGCGGGAGCTGATGGTGATGGTGGTGAATTTACTGCCGCAGCAGCGAAGAGTTTGCCGCCCACAGAAAAAAAACAATACAAGGAACAACCTACATATGGTCAGTACACTGTCTAAACAATTGACTGAAAATTTCTTTTTACAAAAAGTCACTGCTCTTACGAACGCACGATTTGCTCGTCAAAATGTACTAAGGTAATTCGTAATTTTAATTTTGTGTAATATATATCTTGAGATAATATTTGCCTTCCCCTAATACTGTTGTGTATCACATATGTGAGGGAGAATACGCTAGCTCGGTGTTCCATGTCAGAGCACCCCCCCTCCAAACATGGATCAAAATTCAAGGGAATTCCCTGTAGCTCCCAAAGTATTGGAGCAAAGAAACTGAATTTCCTCGGGATATTTTTCTAAATGGTCCAAACTACGAAGCAACGAAAAAACATTATGCTCATCACACTTTTATCGACCCCAAAACCACGGTTTCCTGAAAAATGATCCATGTTTGGTAGGTTTAACCTACGTATTAGCTCGAAGGTCAAGGTTGCCCCTTTACGTATAAATACATTTGGCTAGATATAAATGTATTATAAATATATCGTCATTTTCTGGCAATGAAGCGCATTTTTGGTGGCTATTTAAAATATATTGTGCCGGTGTTGCGGGTTCGCACACTCTAGGGTCCACGGCTTCTTACTAGTAGAGCGAGCTAGCATACTGTTGTGTCGTGGCGTTGACACCGTGGAATAAGTATTCTCATACTCATGGAGGGAGTATGCTCCTATCCCCATGCATGGTTGACACACACGGTACTCTTAACACCTTAATTAGAATATTTTATACGCTAGGAGTGTAATGACACGTCGTTACTGTTGGATAGTGATGAGATTACGGGGGACCATGAGGGGGAAGGAGGGGACTTGTGGCGTTCAAACGCACCCTACAAATATTGGATTGCAGAATGCAGAGTCATTGGTATATTTTGTCTTTGTGAACGCCCCAAGGGCAAGTTCCATTAATGGGGAGTATACAAGTACAAATAAAAGAGTTTGCATTGTTTCCTTCAGACATGATTCATGATTTCATCGGTTCTATTTTTGTTTATGCTTATTAATTTACAAACACATGTCGCTCTCACGGCAAAACTCAGCACGGTATCGTCAAGCGTAAAGCCGAAGCAACGCACCCTCAAAAGCACCTTTGGTTTCGCTTAGCCGGGTTGCTGAATGTATTGGCTAGGGAGCAGCTGAAGCTTAGTGTACTGGAAAACAACGCGATATATGTGCACCGTACCAGTGCCGCCTCTCCCTAAAATCACCTCACAATCAGTTGCACCCTTCCCTACGTCTGCAGCTCATTCTCCACCCCATTCATACTCTCGGATTGTGCTGCCATAAGGTTTGTTGTCCAATATTATCTGAGTCAGTGTGATAAATAAAACCGGACACTAAGGGAAAATACTTTGTTCTGGTGTGGTGATCAACTGATTTGATGAGCCAATTTTGATGCCTGGAATTGAGAAACTGAGCAAAACGTAAGGGAGGCCACGCACGACCAGCGCATACACTCATACTGTTCAACGCGGCACTGTACACGTAGTGTAGTCCTGTCAAAGTTTTCTCAAAAATTAAAATTTTGAATTTAGCTGAGAAAATTATGGCACTCTTACGCACAATTCTATGACAATTTCACCAAGAAATTTATGACTCAATGAAATCTTGTGATTTTGTCATAAACGGTACGTTTTAGTAATAATCTCGGGGGGGAAGCGGTCCAGGCGCAAACATGCAGCCAGCCCAATCAACAGCAAACTGTAATTTTGACGTCATGGGATATCATCATGACAAAAAGGGAAGAATGACTTGAACAAACCGAATTTTGATGTTTACTTGGAAGGTCATTATTACGTCAAATTGCATCATGCTAGTAAAAGGGCCATTGAAATCCATAACTTTATCTCTCGCTGATGAAATGACACGCCCGATAAGTTAGATACTGGAGAGGAAGTTTCTCCGAGTCGTCTAAATTTCATTATCTTTTTTGATGATGAACAATTTTTGAATCACATGCCGCGTTGTGCCTGGCAGGGGCAACTTGTACGAATAGAGCAAACTTCAATTTAGTTCACATAGTACAGTGCAAGTACCCACCTTGCTATACGTTTTCCTCATGACCCAATATCAGACTGCACTCCATCCCAGAGCCATTTCATCTTCATCTTGCTGCCTTCAGTCACAGCGCTCGCCTTGCCTGGTGGCTCACTCCCTCTTTGTCATTCATCAAAGAGTTGAGTGGTTTCTCTCATTGTGCCTAGCCACGCTGACAAACAAAAGAAAAACATTTCAGTAAATCTGGGCTAATTACAACTGGGCGGACTTTCCTTAGCCGTCTGTGAATATTGCCGCTATGCCATCCTATCCTCAACATTTTTGCTGGAGTGACGACATGATTTTTCTTGCCCTGATGTTCAAAGGAAACTTGGCGAAGGATTCACATCATTCAAATCAAACAGTAACGAAACAAAATTTTCACTCTTATTCTCATTGAAAAGACTTTTTCTCATTCGTTGTGAAACTAGCATTTTTCTTGGTCCCGCAAACCCTAACCAAACGAGTAACACGCAGCTTCCGGCCTCATGCACCCCTCCTCGAGCTTTGGGGTGCACTGTAAAAAATGTTGGGAATTCTACTATACGCATGTATAGGAAATTTCCTATACATCGTATCGGAAGTGAAAATTCCTATAAATGTATAGGAATTTTCCTATTTGGGAAGATGTGTATGGGAAAAGTACCAAGTGTATAGGCAAATCCCTAGAAATGTATGGGAAAATTCCGATACGTGTCTGGTGGGCATATTTTCCTTAATATGTATAGGAAATTTACTAGATGATGACAATTTTCCTATACAATGTTTGGAATTTTAAAAAAAACGGGTAATGATATGCACATCTTTCTAACTTCACATCTTGGTCGGCGCGGTCAGTTTATGAGCTTATTTCTGACGCCTGACGCCACACCCACACAGGGTTCGACACATTTAGAGTCTATTTAGCAGTTTAAACTCTGATAATCGAATTTCAAGTCAGGGCAGGCAGTAAAATTCAAAACTCGACATCAAAAAATCTAGGAGTAAATCCCCAAAGCCGTGGGCTAGCCCCGGCACCGCGCCGACACCTGGCGCCAAAACAGGACTCGACGAGACTTCCTTTTGTTTATTTTTTTCGCCACCCCCGGTCTCCCCCGCGGCGCGCCGCAGTACCCTTACGCCATATCACACGCTTATCTGACATTCATATTTTTTTCAAAACCACCGCCGCTGCTAGAGGGCCTCCCTTAAGGGCTGGGTCCAGGATCTGCAAAGAGCAATAGGCTAGCTAGTTCGGCAACTGAGCTTGGGGAAAATATTTGTAGAGGCAGAGGCACCTCGCAAAAACCCTTTAAAAGTAAAACTTCAATACTTAAATTGACCTAATTATCTACATATACATATACATAAGTACTATCTCTATTTCTTTATATTATTAAAAAAAGGTTAGTGAGGATGATTTCAACGGCCTCAAAGGGGAGAATACTTGTTTGGGTAGCTATGGGGCAATGGCAGCACGGCCTCGTGTGGGCTGAACAAGGCTTAGGAGCGTACGGCGCACGCCACTCTCGGGTAGGGTCTTCTGGAAAAAAGTTTTAATTGGAAGTAGCACCTGTACGTCGCGAAATATTTACGTCGCGAAGAGGGAGGGAGAGAGAGAGAGAGAGAGAGGGAGAGAGAGAGAGGGAGAGAGAGAGAGATTAGGGGGTGAGAGGGCGGACGTATGAGAGTGAGAGAGACAAGCACTGCAATCTCTACTGCAATATAAGAGAGAAAAAAACACCCGAACAACAGTTCTCCCCGTCACAACCGGCCTCAACCTAGCTTCATGTACCATGACAAAGGTCGAGTATCTCTTTCTTCTAGATTTCTGCTGGCTGCTCAATACATTCAGGAATACACATGTAGGGTAAAATTGACACTAGAGATAAATCATGTACAGTACAACATTGCTCTGCTCTGTAGATAAAATCTCCACGCTACGGAGCGTCACGTATCCTATACGTTCTCGGTAATCTCTAGCCAGGGTTTCATCAGTTCCCATGTTTCGTTAGAAAGGTCTCAAAGATGAATTTCACCGCAATATGTTACAGTGAATCCTGCAACACTGTGACTAACGTTGAATTTTCGAGGGGGTTTTACCTTTCGTAAATCCCTGTACACCTGACCTGGGTATACACGGTATTACGCAAAAATGTAATACCACACATGCTGTAAAATGGTAGTTATACGGCGTACTCTGTACACGTTTTTTTAAAAGTATTCCCGCTCTTGAATTTTACACCTTAACCAACGGTGAAGCAGCGCAAATCACCGTTGATCCTATGTGTGAATTTCGGAATGGGCTACGCGACTAGCTGTGCTGCTGCACATGAGCCTAGCAGCAAGTCAGCCCTAACCTGTGCCCGTTCTCCCGCTCTCTCATAGCACACAACAACGACCCTTTTATTATTTTGGACGAGCGAAACAACTTGCGACGTTTTTGCGAAACTTTTAATAAGCCGAGGAGCAGAGGGGCGCGCCCAGTTTCGTGTTGGCCCCAGTGTGATGGGCGATGACGACCCAAGCATCAGTTCGCCTTCCAGAAGGACAAAAGGGTACTGATAAGAGACTTTTCCACCGGTTTGCTTCGCAAGTGAGGAACTTCTTTTCGTATCTGCAATGTAGCAACACAAAATATTTCGCTCGTTCTTTTTTATCCCACGATTCATTTAAAACAGTCCACCCATAAATTAACACATGACACCTGCGCATGACAAGACACACCCCAAAAAATAGTTTCTTGATTCAAGTGCAAGCTTGACACAAGATGAAATTCACAATTGAAACAAGGCAATACTGTCTTCGGAATAAGATTTTTCTCTCATTCGAAAGAAAAAATATCAGCTTGTTTCAAGAGTAAATTTGATCTTGTGTCAGCGTGCACTTGAAACAAGGACAAATTTACTTGAAACAAGAAACGATTTTTTGGGGTGCACAAATTGGTCTTGCTTGTTCTGTCCTGTCGTGTGTGGTTGACCGAAACCGTTTAGTTGTTTCAAGATCAATATTCATCCCGGTTCACTTCAAAGCAGCATTTCTCTTACTTTCTTCAATGAGACGTACGACTTCAAGTTTCTTCTCATCAATCTTGTCATCATCGTGTAGGACAGCCATTTCGTAGCAATTTGAGACAGTGCCATACTATCCATTTTCCTTTACCATTTTAAACCTCCACTTTCCACTCTAGCACCTTCCCTTCAGGTCTATTGTCAAATTCATATGGCATGTACACGTGGAATAGAACGCTCGCTTCATCGGTTGTTAAAAGCAAGTAACTTCATTGGCCTGACTTTTGTGCGGCCATTAGCATATAGATTCCTCTTGGGCAAACATGACTACTCTGTATGGGTCCCCTTTCATGAGCCCCTCAGGCTTACGGGGTTTGGTACCTTCTGGCTTTGAAATCATGCCTGCAACAACAGAATAAATATAAATTTAATATGAAACCATGTCATTTTCAAATAGACCTCTTTGCACAAAACTTGGTAGCAAAACTAATTTTTGGGTTCAATCTCGCACTTGACACTAATACGTAGTAAAAGAGGTCATTCTCAAGCCTTTGATACGGGCAGACTCTGTGAAACTTTCTCCTAAAAGAAACACGACAAAAAACCTCAATATGCGCTTGCTGAAAATCCTGCGGAAATGTAGTGACCCCGCACTGCAAGCGGGGTGGGATAGCGCTCCTCGCAGCCCTGGGGCGGGGCCGTGTCTCTTCACCTTCCCCGCAGCGAGACAGCGAGCGAAGTATATAAGGTGGGCAGGCGGGGCCACGCTGCCTTTAATGACGGTATACTGTGCTCTCCGCCCGGGCCACACTGCGCCGAGCCCGCCCCGTGCCGCCAAAGACACGTGGAGCCAACTTACCGCGAAGCACCGCTTTGGAGCTCCACGGCCGGCGCCTGCCTGCCGCCGTTGTCACTGCTGCTTGAGCTCCAGGCGGCGCCCCGGGCGGCGCGTAAGCGCGAGTCACGCGACTGGAGAGCTGTCCGGAAAATGCTTCCTGAATGCCACGGAAATCTCGAGAATCTTGATAACCAGCCGGAATCTCGAGGATCTCGGGAATCTTGACAATCATCGGGAGTTAAACATCATCGATAATGATAAAGACAACCCTCGGTACCTATGAGAAATAATTGAGTTTGAGCATTTTGTTTCCAGTTTTTATCTTGCAGGTCTCGTACAAGATCCTTTCTAGTGCCCTCCTACAGACAAGTATTTGATTTTGCAGACGCCGTCGAGATATTGCGATTTGTGACTTAGAGAAAATCGAAACTGTAGCGGGCAAGCTAGGACTGGGTTCGAACCGCAGGCCCTCTCTGTATCCGCTGGGCCAGAGCGGAGACTGAAAACGGACGAACTCTAAGGCAACATGAGCAGAGTGCAGCAAAGATTGTTTTATCCAATTTTTATCGCAATGGACAGCTGCAGAAAACCGATGCTTCTCTGTTTATTTGCCCGTCGTACAGTGTCGCAGGCACCTTTGGACATTTTTTTTTCAAGTCGGTCGCCATCTACTTCAGCTGCAATTAGATGCCTGGGAACCGCGAAGAGAGAGAGAGAGAGAGAGAGAGAGAGAGAGAGAGAGAGAGAGAGAGGGGCGGGTTTGGGCGGCGAGGGATGGACCAACCCGGCCCGACCCGGATGAGACCACAGCGTAATGTATGGGGTGCAAAGTGGTGGAGAGAGACAGAGAGAGAGAGAGGAGGGAGAGGGAG
>NW_026267233.1:753934-755184 GCF_000697945.3 Frankliniella occidentalis
GGGGGTGTGAAAGATGGCCAGGTGGTCAAGATGGAAAGGCTGGCGGAGTTAGGTGGCTCGGGGGTGAATGGAATTTCAGACCAGCAAACCAACCGAGACCACCGAAAAGACAAAATATGACAAAACTCTGGCGGAAGTGCATTGAGTCCCTGCGCCTGGCTGCGACCCGCCCGCCCCGTGCCAATACGAATGTGAATGTGCATCCGGTGCCGCCCCCGTATCTCACCACAGCCTTCACGTCACGCCGCCGGTGACGCGGCGTTACATCGGTTGTCACTCGAGATCGTAATCTGGCGCCAAATTCAACGCGACCGGCGCACGCCACGCGATACAGCACTCCGGCGGTACGTGCCGGCGCGGCCGAGGGCTTCGATCGCCCCGGGTGCATGCGGCGCGGGAGTAGGGGGGTTAGTGTCTGACGACGGGCCGTAAAAAAAAGTTGAACCCGTTGGCGCTTTGGCAGCGTCCAGGGGGTGACTCTGCCGACGCAAGTGAGACGTGACCTTTTAACAACATAACGTATTGCGTTCAAGTTCTTCATCTTTAGTCACAAGGGTTGGAAGCGTGGGGTTGGGCAGTACGATATTCCTCTGAACACCGAGAGCTGATGTTGCCATAGATGTAACCTCGGATGTAACGTCAATATCACACATTACCATGACATTTAACATTTACCCGATTTTCCTAATCTCTAGTGACTTCCACCGCATTTTCTTAGGGCTCTGTAACATATCACCTATGTGGCGTTAAAAGTATAACTTGTAGCTATTATAGTGGCCCTTCTTGAATTCGATTTAGAGAGGTGGATGCTAGGAGCTCTGACAGTAATACCGAGGGGTAAATAGGTCGGCTTAGCCGAGGTCAGAAGAATAATTACAAAGGTAAGAAAAATATTATAAAAAGTACCAATAATGTAAGTGATACAAAGCGAATATTCATCGAATCGCAAGAACTCAGTATTCTGAAGCCGAGGAGTGGTTTCCACATGGCTATCTGTTGATGAGGGGCGCCGCGGAAGGGCAACCTCCCCCGTATCAATATGACATCTACCGGGGCGCCCAGCGGCCTCCTCCACTGTACAGGTCCTCCACCTTCTTGTTGTCAATTGAAACGAAAAGCCCCTGCCGATCCTTGGGCGTGGCGGGGAGAGGGCGGCGTCGAGGGGGGTCGTAAGGAAGGAATAAGACAGCCCGGATAAGCGAAACGAACGGCTTTAAGGTCGCGGGCTCAGGGAGAGAGGGAGGGAGGGA
>NW_026267233.1:760459-762956 GCF_000697945.3 Frankliniella occidentalis
AAAAATACATGAAATATTTAGCAACTTTACAATTCAGTTTTTAACGGGGATTAAGACCCTGCAAACCACGTCAACATATGTTGAAAAATATTTTTCTGGACTTGTGTACGCTTGCGAGCTGAATGGTCGCAATGGTCCTTGTAAGAGAAAATGGAACGTGAACGGGAACGGCCTCGCCTCGCCTGCACGTCCATATTCGCCACCTACACCACGTAATGGCCGTTTGATTGCCCCCTCCCCCTCTCACTCTCTGCTTCACCCGCAATTAACGCTTGGTGTTGTATTGAGTGCCGTATCGCGTTCGATAGGAAGCGAGAAAGCAATAAAAGGAGAATATAACAGAGGTGGGGGAGGGGCAGAAGGAAAGGGGCAGTGAGAAGAGCATTGGTAAAACACATTACAGGACATGGATTTAAGTGAAAGGTAGTAAAGAGTAATGTCATCAGGAGCGAAGGGACGATAGAGCGTGGCGGGTTGGTTCACCAGAAATGGACTGAGGTAGTCATTCCTCCCATGTGAATACACGTCGCCCGCAGTCCACGAGGCAATCGGGCCGAGCGGGCGCTCAAAGAGACAGGACATACATCGACTGCGACCCAATCTGTGCATTCAATTATCGTTGTGGAATTGGCCTGCCAAGGCAGCAGCGGCCGGGCCTCCGAACGCTGCAGACGGCCCGTTATGTTCTCTTCTTCTGTCGCGCAGCACAGGTCGGAGGGGGGGCGGCCGCTACAAGCGAGGCGGCTTGGCTGGAGCGCAGCGGGAGTGCAGCAGGAGCAGCACAGCGGCGCAGCGGCGCAGCGCAGCGGTCCTCGGGGAGCGCCGCGCTGGGTAGGCAACTGGGTCGCGCGCATGGGGTGAGCCTGCCTACCCGCCCGGCGCACAGAGGAGGTGGAGTCGCGTGTCGCGTGCGGGGGCCGCTCCGCGAGCTGAGAGCAGCCGAGAAGGCCTTGCCTTGCCGTCGTGTCGGAGTACATATGTCACGAATATTGTGATCCACGCAACCGTTCTCAGCCATGGACGGACTCTTAATTTGGACTGTGAAGCGGAACACGGGAATCGATGTACTTACTCCGCCTCGTACTTTGCCTCGCACTCTGCAAATATTGAAGTTAGGACAAGATGTCAGTTTTAACTGCGAAATTAGAGAGTTCTGCACTTTAAAGTCCAATTTAGCCTTGAACGCAAGAATAATTTGTGAGAACACCTTTGTCTTCATCTTGAAATACTCTTCCAAACGAGCCTCAATATAGAGTTGCGATTTGATTTATGCGGAAACATAAACATGTAGGCTAACTTATAATATATATAACTTATAATAATTTCCACATATTCCACGATAAATTCATCTCTAATCTCATACA
Source organism: Frankliniella occidentalis (assembly GCF_000697945.3). Lineage (NCBI taxonomy): Eukaryota > Metazoa > Arthropoda > Insecta > Thysanoptera > Thripidae > Frankliniella > Frankliniella occidentalis. The sequence continues at coordinate 761,824 of NW_026267233.1, forward strand.
TATCACAGGATTGTTTAATAGCGAAGTTTTGAAGTGTTGCATTATTACTTAGTCCACGGGGGCCACAACTCCGCACAATTGCCAAGGCAATTTGGTGTGCACCCACCCTAGAAATCTACCCCAATCTTCGACAATGTCTAGCCAATTGGACCCCAAAGACATGCTTTTTGCCTACAGAATACAAGTCAGCCGTTTTGCCCGGTTACAGGCGTTTAATACCCAAAAAGAAAAATTCGTGCCGCAATCTGCCAATTTTGTTAGTCTGGTGTACACTAAAAGAGTTCAGTCCCCCTCGCTTTCTCGTTAGCTGTTAAAACTGGCATCTTGTACTACTGCATGGGGAACAGCCAGGACAAGGCCTTAGTTTTGGGCGCGAAAAAAAATGCATAAAAGGTCTGTGTGGGCATAGTTCCGTGGTTCTGGTGTAGTTGAGTAAGCTGTTTACGTTTTGCACTAAATTCACAAAAATTCACTACAAGTAAAGGAGTGACCTTTTTCGCTCCCAGGAGAGCGATATCAGTGAAGCCAATTTGACGACTCTTGGGAGAGCGATATTAATTACATCGCTCGTTTGCAATAACTTTTCGCGACATTTTTGGTTACGAAAAAGACTAATTTTGAGTCATTTTCGCAAACGTCGCTCGTTTAGGGTCGTTTCTGGGACATTTTCTGTTACGAAGAAGACTCATGTTCAGTCATTTCTCAAAAATCGCTCTAACAGAGCGTTGACGCCTATACGTCGCTCTATTCGGGAAAGAAAGGTCACTCTTCGTTTTATAGTGTTGTGGACGGCTAAACCAGTTACAGAATAAAAATGGCCTGATGTCGTTTTCACACGTTCAATTTTACAAACCTCACGTCATATCTTCTCAACGAGAGGGTAATTTGGGGGAAAAGCCTTGAGGAAACGCTGTGGATGCACTGTTAGTCGAAATGTATGTATTTTCATCCGTTCGAGGCAGTGCAGGATAACTGCCTCGATCGGCGGTGTTTTCTGCCAACTTTCCGTATCTATATCAGTCATGTAATCGTAGCATGGTGGATGTGCTGTCCGTCCCCACCTGAGGTATTTCCATCCGTTCATACCGCCTGCAGGCATCGCGTTATCTGCTCGTGCAAAGTTTAATGTTTGT
>NW_026267233.1:763006-766672 GCF_000697945.3 Frankliniella occidentalis
AGGGAGGGAGGGTCGGAGAGAGAGGGAAGGGGTGGGGAGAGGCGCCAAACATGATTGTGATTCGCGGCTACGATATTTTTATAACTGTAGCTTCCGACACTTTACGACTCGCAGGGGAGTCTTTCGGCATCGCAAGGGGCAGCACAGCCAGCCACCCTCTCCCTGTCTGTCTCTCCCTTTCGCATGCTGCCGCCTTACTACTATCGCTCTCTCTTTCCCCCTCTCTCTCCTGATCGACCATGAAGGCGACTAGGACAGGACACTGTCAACGGACAAGGGCTCCTCCGACATCACCATTTATAGGGGAGCAGCACACAGGAATAATAGAGCAGAAATGTCGACCAGTTAGTTCAAAGATATGGTATTTTCTGTCAGGAATCAGCGCGTCCTCCTCTGGGTCATAATGTTGTGGCGTCGAATTTTCATGTGGAGGGAGGGGGGGGGGTGCACTGGTCGATGAAATGTTTAATTTTGCATGTCAATTGATGTTCAAGTTCAAGTGTGAATTTTCTAGACACACTGTGGCGTCGTTAGGTTATGCGTCAATAGGTGTTTAAACTTTCAACATTTCCGAAAAGTATAGCAGCTGCACCTCATATTGATCCTATTGATAGCGTAGGACTGTGTGTGTCCAAGTGTGCAAAATTTAGACGTTTACAAAGAGTCTCAACTTTGCACACTACGCAACTTCAGATAGACACCATGTAATGTGCGAGATCGTGACTTACAATGTTGATGTGCAAATTGTGCACACTTGTTTTACCACTGCAGTTGCATAAGCCCGCTCTTATGAAGCCAGCCCGACTGAAAAGAAAAGGGTCGGGACAAGGCCTGAAAACAGTTTTGTGCCATTTCTTGTGGGGAGAAAGAGAGAGAACGCGCGCGATAAAGTGACAGGGGAGGGGAGGTGGGCTGGCTGTGACTGAACGGATTGGTCGGGGAGGTGTCTAAAAGTTTCAAAGACAAAGACACGTGTTCCGATGGGCAGCCACGCCGCGCCACGCTGCGCCACGATACGCCACGCTCCCCCAGGCCGCTTCCCTCTCCAATCCCAGCCTCTCCCTTCCCGAGGGAGTCGCTTTCTAGCTTGTGGCCGATCCAACTTACAAGGAAGGCTCCCCCGGCCCGAGACGGCACGCCAGGACAAAATAAAATTGCGGGAAACGCCTCCCAGTGTTATTTATTTTCACTCTGGCCAAACTTTTGCAGATCCCCATACAGCCAAGTGCTTCCTTCCACACATACACACACGCACACCTAAACACACGCATACGACGCGCCCGTGTTCTTAATTTTCAGTCGCGAGTGCGGGCCACACGCGGCGCCATGGCCGGCCTTATCGGCCCGGGGCCTCCTGCCTCCTGGGCCTCCGCCGCCACTTGTGCGAAATATGGCGATATACGGCCAAATAACATGAGAGCATAAATACCGCGCATGTCCCCCGCGGCCCGGCGGCAGGCTGGCGGGGGCAGAGAGAGAGAGAGAGGGGGGGGGGGAGAGAGAGAGAGAGAGAGAGAGAGAGGGGGAGGGGGGGCGGCTCCGGCACCCAAGAACGACACGACGACATGCCACAACTGCACATACCGCGCCGTACATTTACCAAATGAGATCGGTGGCGGCGCAACAACAGAGGGGAAAAGAAAGGAAACCCTCCCCCACAACCTCCCCCATACACTTTCTCACGTCCCCCTCTCCCCTCCCCCCTCCCCGCCCTCTCCCCACCCAGGCGTGGCGGCGCGGCTCGGAGCTGATCAGGTAGCCGCATCGGGCACGGCCTGCCCAGCCACGGTCAGTAGGAAGCAGAGTGGCGCAGTGGAAGCGTGCTGGGCCCATAACCCAGAGGTCCGAGGATCGAAACCTTGCTCTGCTAGATATACTTTTAACTTTCTATTATTAATTGCTGTTTGTAGTTCGACCCTGCCAACGGACAAGTTTTAAGTTTTGTCCATTGGAAGATAGGAAACACGCACTGTTAAAAATATTGTAAAATTATCACACTCTTTGTAATGACTAGTTGGTTAAAAAAACAACACCACAAGCGGAAGTAAATAACTACTGGTTTCGAATGAAAATTTGTTTCAGAAAACTTGGTGAATGTTGTTGGACTACAACATGTGTTGTTTTTTTACAACATTTGTTGCTATCAAACTTTACATCAAATGTGTTGTAAATTTATACAACAAATTTTTTAACAGTGTGGCGTGGGCACTTTTATCTGTTTGAGTGGATATTCGAATACTTGAGAGGTGCATTTTAGTGCACATCTGTACATAGTGTGCTGTGAATGACGGATTTGCATTGCTGCCATGCACAAAACAAAACTTTGGCCAGTGGGAGGATAAAATTTTGCTAGTAGCAAAGGTTCAGGTTTCCAACGGTTAAGATACGCACAAAAATGCATACTACTAAGAACATAAAAGCCCCTTCAGATTTTTAACACTTCCTTACAGGATGCTCGAACTCGAAGTTAAAAACTTTCAAATTTTCGAATCTACTGTTGAACACTTCGACACTTCGAAATATTCAAATATACTGTCAAACTTCCAGCAACATACTGTTACGCACTTAAAGTGAAAGTCATTTGCACACTGTGTATGTCAATGTATATAAACAGTGTATGGGAAAAGACAAAAATTAGCATTTAGTGTGGCAATAGAAATTTAAAATAAGTATTTAATCGGCAAGCATCACACGTCAGCGATTGGAACAACCAATTCATAGAGTCACCAGGTGGGTTGAAGGACCGCAATTGAGAAGAGACTCTCCCTCCTCGCCTAACCGAGAAATGCACACCGCCACCAGCGTACCTGCCTAATAAAGTAATCTCCCAAAATGAATATTCCTCTCCTCGCGGTTCAACAACTCTGGCCCCCTTCTCCCTCGCTCCCTCGGGCTCACTGTACCCGCTGCGAAGACCAATCTTCCTCAAACTTCGCCAGGCCCTTCTCCCCTCTCCTTCCTCACACCCCCTATTTTCCCCCAATCTGCATCCGTTGGCCCGACTTCCGGCGCACGAGCCATACATTACAGCTCGTTTACCGCGGCGGTGCGCCGTGTATTTACGTGGACTTAATGGGGAACGCCTCCAAAGCAATCTTACAATTAAGTTATTCCCTTTTTATATTCGACGCCACCGAATAACACCACGAACGCCACTTCCCTCCCACGCCCCACGTCGGTACGTACACCGCAGGCGGCCACCTCCGAAATGGGAGATGGTTGGGGTGGAGACCGTGCGCGTACCTCGACGAGGGTGCAAGAGTTGAGTGAGGAGGAAGAAGAAGGGGAGGCAAGGGGGTGAGGGGACCACCGCAGGTGTACATCCCCACTGTATCTCATACCGTGAGGCCAACGTCACTCTGTCGCAGATGGACGAGTGCTGAGGAGAGGATCGTCCAAAGTGACAAAAAATTCAGGTCTTTCTATGGACAGGCACGTCGATGTTATAGCTTTCCACGAAATAAGATTTTCTCAGTAAATTAAAATCCTTATTTGTAAAACGGTAGTTTGGTTTGCCAATGTTTTTGTTTTTCACTCATAGGTAAAACAATTGGTAAACTTGTCATCTCCCAGCACGGAAAAAAAGAATTTGCTCCCACAACTAACGATTTTGTTAACATAGACATAACAAATAATTTTTAGTTGCAGGAACAAAGAAATTGCTAT
>NW_026267233.1:771122-771630 GCF_000697945.3 Frankliniella occidentalis
TCACAGGTAGTAAATAGCACCGATGAGGCCGGAAATACTACCCCGGACCCCCTTTTTCATCCGTTTCGACTAACAGTGTGTAAAAGATGAACGTCCTGTCCTCTATCCCCCTCCACCCCTTATAGTCGTTCTCTCCTCTTGCTTGCTCCCCATACTCTTTTCTCACTTCCTACGAAACGCCACTCTGCGAATCGACAGCATATATTGGGAAGTCCCCCTCTTATGTGAGCAGTGCGCGCGCGCCGGACACTGGCTGTCGCGTGGCGTAGTGTGGCGGGGCGGGGCGGGGCGGAGCCGGCCGGGGTGAGGCTCAGTGGGGCAGGGTGGAGCGGCGTGTGCGCCCATCAAACAATGACTGCTGGGCCCGGGCCCCAGCCCCTCGTGTAATCGGACCGTGGCGCGGCGTGCATCGACCGTCCCCGGGCGACGCGGGCGCGAGGTCTCCCGCTGACAGGTGCGTGTGGGCGGAGCGGGGGTGGAGTCGCGTGTCGCGTGCGGGGGCCGCTCC
>NW_026267233.1:771776-774228 GCF_000697945.3 Frankliniella occidentalis
AGGGAGGGAGGGACTTGAGCAGTCGGTTCGATACTTTTGAGTGTTCTAATACGCCCCTGTGACGGGTCCCCTTTTCGATGGGTATATGGGTATGATGGGCGGATGAGGGGCCTCGCGCGTCCAACAGCCCTGGGGCTGGCGATAACATGAGAATATACAGACGCGTGCTGCAGTCGGCTTGGCGGCGTCCGAGTTTGCTAACTGATCGGTGCTATTTACAAGCTGAAAAAATGGAAAAAAATAATAGCGCACGTAGCAAGAGCAGAAGGCTAAAAAAATGTTGTACACATACGGGGCCGTTCTGGTTTAGCAGCACTATTGCAATCATGGGGGAGGAGATGGAGAGTAAAAAAAAAAACAACAAACGAGGCAAGAAAGGGGGTGGGGGTGGTCGGGAATGGTGTAGGGTCGAAATATCCGACGAGGGGGTTGGAACAGCAGCACGCAGGCGATAGACGCGCTAAGTGACGTATGTCCCACGGCCGACCAGCCGCAGGGTAACTGTTCCCATACACGCCATTCACCTAGGCGGCCAATTGGCCATCGCCGGCCGACTAGCAGGCCTCTGTGTTCCTTCCGACAATAGCCGGGTAGCTACAAGTTAAAAACGTTCTATATAAATTTAAGGCTAGGTCACAAACAACTTGGAAATGGCAAAGTAACGGATCAGAAAGGACGGTATTCTGAGTGGAAGCCTCTGCTGTATAGGAGTTGAAAACATGAGGTGCAAAAGACAACGCGGACCAAGGCCATGTAGTATACTCGCCGGTAGTTTTTGCGATACCCGACTTACTACAGCTTTTTCCAGAAACCCAAAAACACCTTATCAGCAAGTTTTCAAAAAATATGTCAAAATGCAAAACCTTTTTGGCATATGACATAACCAGGATGCAAAACGTGTTTTGTAACACACAATTAAAATTGCACTCGGTCCTGATAGAAATCCTTTCCTCTCCTAGTCGGTAACATAGAAGTATTGCGCGGGCTCGCCACATGAGTTGCATGCTGCATATCGAGCGCCGTGCGCGCCGATTGTGCCGCCTCCGACTAATATCTTAATAACAGGCAAAATGGCACGATTATATCGCCTCTGTCATCATAACCAGCTCAATCAAACGCCCCAAAATGAAAATGAAAGTGACCCTACACGGTCAGACCCAAAGCACCGGTTATCACACAACACGCACGTCGCTTACACTTCCGAAAACCGCTAGCTGCTCTTGCACACCTGAAAAGGGAAAAATTACAGTTTTGACAGATATCTTTACTAGTCTTGCTGACGTTCAGTTTCAGTTTGGGAAGGGAAATAACCAAGGAAATAAATAAGTGGCAAGAAAAAAGCATTCTTCAAGAATGTTGTGTTTGCATCACAAGCCAAGAGCTGGTGGCATAAATCTCAAGGCGTAATGGTACATGCAACCTAAATGGCGTGCCCCTCCCTCCCTCACTCACTGGCAAGAAATACAGCAACAAGCCATAAGCAGCCGCATGCGATCCGATTGCAGTGCCAAAATAATTCAACCTATAATGGATCAGCAAATCACAGCGAAACACTAGTTCACTAGTTTTTACGAAGAGAGCTAACGCGAACACAGTCTGTAAAACCAAAACCGTAGCCTTGAATCCAATTATTAATAATTCAACACCCGCAAAAATATTATTTCTCTTTTTAAAAATGTGCATAGGAAAAATCCCAAATCTGACCTGTCGCGGAAATCTGCTGCACGCATTTTCCCCCCTACAGCAGTGCAGGAAATATCCCACACACGTATATTTAAATAACTTCAGATACATTTGTCGGATTTTACCCACAAATATTCTTTATAGTGTTGTAACCAAATCGAGCATCTACTGCTGTATGCCCCTATTACAAAAGAAAATCTGGAGGTGCGGGGTATCGATCCCCGTACTTCTCGCATGCTAAGCGAGCGCTCTACCATCTGAGCTACACCCCCTTCTATAACACAAGAGCTGAGAGACAGCATGACAGTGGCTGGCGGCGGGCTACGTCGTGCGAGTGAACCTCCCCCCCTCCCCCCCTCCATAACGGGACCGGTCTGGGACCGGTCTTCACTCCCCTCCCTACTCCCTCCCTCTACTCCACGCTGGCCCCACGGCGCACGACACAACTCAAAGCTGCCTTGTGCCAACAAATCATTTAATTTTCCAAACTTTTCCACCCAAACATTTTCAAACAATTTGCATTTATATGACGTTCGTTCGAATATCATTGTCACATACTAAAAGGAGACACAGTACACAATATACGAGGTTATGTGTCGATTGAGTGGCTTTCAGAGGACGCGACAACAAGTAAAACCACGAGTTAAACTTTTTAAATGGAGACGGAAACTTGTAATTCAGATTCAGGGTATTTCAGCATCGCGATTCTCCCGAGGGGGCCACCACTCCATTTTTGAGCGTACACACGATTGCGGGATTACGGTGGACT
>NW_026267233.1:774278-775252 GCF_000697945.3 Frankliniella occidentalis
CTTCTGAAGAGTAATTCGTAAAAGTACTCACAAAATTGGGACTTAACATGTAATCTTTTCCAGTTTAGCTCAGGTCCTGTTTCGCATATTTGGGAGAGATAACCCTGACAGAGTCGCTGTAGGGACATATTATTTGGGCCAATTAGGCCTCATTCCTGAAGTTATCCACTAACTTGCATCGGTGTCAGCGCCGCAGGCCTTGCTATATGTACGCTAGGCGCGTCGCAGCCGAACAGTGTTTCGTGAGATGCCGCGAAGCCTACGCGTGACGTGGTCTGACGTACTACATATAGAATAATTCTGCAATATACTGCAATTTGTCCCGGTGGCAACCTAACTTTAGGCACTGGTTGGGTGGGGAAGGTGTGTGTGTGTGTGCGAAGCCCAGTCCTAGTGCACTGCCCTCTCACATGTGCGCGATGCTATGAATTGCCCAATACCCCGCCCAGCCCCGCCACGTTCTACCATGCACCCGCCCCGCCCCTCCCTCCACGCACTGCCACGCCCTCCGCAGCAAACAAGACGGTGGCCGTGGCGCCTCTGTTACCCCTCGGCTGGCGACGCCTGACCGGAAAAACGCGTTCGCTCAGTCAGATTAATATCTACACCAAATCCCATATTTCTACTCGGAAGAAGGGGAGGGAACGGTTCGGCCGTCGGCCGAGGCCGAGGCAGGCCGAGCTGGGGGGAGCGGATGGTTAGCATCCCGCGCCCTCCACCGCAGTACGCGCAGCATAGCATGGCGCCATAGAGACAACCCCTATGAAAAAAAAGCGGTAGACACAGCCGATAGACAGTCCTCTCAACCTGACTTCTTTGCCTTCTGGTAGAGAAAGTCTTGGGGACGGTCGAAAACGTGGCGACTGCGACGAGAAAGCGCAACCGCCGAATACAACAAAACAATGTGACAGTGTGGAGTACATTTAATTTAACTTGCCCAAGCTTCATAAGCAAACTTGCAGAAATTTATTTAT
>NW_026267233.1:782397-783948 GCF_000697945.3 Frankliniella occidentalis
CTTCACTCCGTTGAATCCCCTTACACAGTGAATACCGACCCAAGCGATCCGCTCTTTCACTCCGCAGCGTTATGTGGCACAGGCAGATTTTTTTAACTTCTAGTTCTAAATACTAAGGATAAGGGATGGTTATTTTATCAAAAAGAGTTTTCTGTGTTTTAAAAGGATTGGTTCAATCAAGTGCGAGTGCGATGCCTGGAGTAAACTATAACAGGTTTTCACTTTTGGTTTTGTTACAATAAGTCAATTTTTCAAAGACATAATTGTAATTTCTGGTAACCGAAAACAATCTCAATTCCATGAGTGTTTATGGTTACGTAAAACTTTCAGCAGAGTGTCAGTAGACGTATGCTGCGTGAGACAATAAAAGTCATAATGACAGCACTATCGATAACGAAACACGTTATCACTCCAAAAAACAAAATTGTTCCAAAGTGAAAAGTATATTTTTGTAAAAAAAAAGGTCAGTCCAGGAACGGATCGTGAAAGCAGATAATACAAATTCAAGAAAAATATTCAAGTCTATAATATTTCAGTGGGGAGCTCACGGGTCGCATTACTTGCACAAGTACAAGTGTATAGATAATTTACAAATGTTTTGAAGGGTCTAGGACAAAGTTAGTGTGAATGGGATGTAGAGACAGTTTGTGAGTGATGCTTCTCCATAAAGATATAGTTTGCATGTAATATTTCTGAACTCATTCAGTTCTGTCACTTCATAGTTGGGTTAGAGTCTGAATTACCGCGCCGCGCGCGCCTCTCTCGGCCGAGCCGAGCCGTCCCGCGAGCCGAGCTCCGACCTGCGCTTCCAACCGAGTACAGCCGAGCGCCGAGCCATGTCTGACGGAGGGAGGGGGGCTGCGTAGCTGTGGCCGCCCTGTATTCTTCTCGTGACGTCACGCCTTGTGCCTCTCTGCACTACATGAGAGTACAAGCAATGACACATTTGACAAATCATTCTTAATAATTTCAGTTATGTGAAATGTTCAAAGTTTCAGTTACAAATGTATTATCTGCTAATAACACAACCGACTGAGCAAGTGGTTGATGGCCTCCGATCGTCCGTTCCGTTTGTCTCCAGCCCGATGTCAAATTAACTGACAGGCTAAGCAGATCAAACTCAAATGCTTAGAGGTTCGTCGACATCAACTACTTTTTTCAACAAAACAAGCGAATTAAACTAAATTCAAGACTCTTACCAACAACAAAGTGGCCGGTATCCGATCCGATGGTGGTAAACGAGGCGGAGGCGAGCGAGTTGTGGGGGGGAGGGGGGGGCGATAAGGTCAGACGCTCGTGATGAGGAGAAGGACGGCACCTGCAGGGCGTGCCGACGTGTTGCCTACTTATGTGTGTGTAAATGGGTTGCCGATCTGCAAGGCGCTGTAGTCGCTGACCGCGTGCGACTACACTCATTTTGACGTGCGATTGCACTGATTTACTGCAGGACTACATGGGATTACGCGATATTACGAGGGATTACGCGGGATTACACAAGATTACGAGGGATTACGCGGGATTACACAAGATTACGAGGGATTACGCGGGATT
>NW_026267233.1:783998-793342 GCF_000697945.3 Frankliniella occidentalis
GGGGGGGGCGCGATCAGGTCAGACGCTCGTGATGAGTAGAAGGACGGCACCTGCAGGGCTTGCGGACGTGTTGCCTACCTATGTGTGTGTAAAATGGGTTGACGATCTGCAAGGCGCTGTAGTCGCTGACCGCGTGCTACTACACTCATTTTGACGTGCGATTGCACTGATTTACTGCATGGTTACATGGGATTACGCGATATTACGAGGGATTACACAAGATTACGAGGGATTACGCGGGAATACACAAGATTACGAGGGATTACGCGGGATTACACAAGATTACGAGGGATTACGCGGGATTACACAAGATTACGAGGGATTACGCGAGATTACGAGGGATTACAGGTGTAATCCCTGGCACTTGTACACAGGATTACGCGAGTGGTGGCCCCCTCGGATTCTCCTCCCCTCTTTTCATAGCTGCTTGGCTCAGCACGTTGCGTTGATGTCTGTGCCCTAGTCATACTCGATTATTTTTCCCATTCTAATATTTGCGTCATAATTTACGCTCCTCTAGAATTCGGTGCATATGACTTAAATAGGGCGAGCCAAAAGTCATAGATTTCATTGCACGAGAAAACATTGTCTTCTCATTTCAAGCACGACGAATCACCGAAGGTTATTCAGTAAGATAACTGAATTTGAAAATGCAACGCGAGTAATTCAAGTCCCCCTACCAACAGAGATTTGTCACGAAACGTCAGATTGACGTATTAGTGATGTGAAAATGACGTTTTAGGGTCCAAAAAGACGTCATAGTGATGCGAATTTTCATCATTTTGACGTTTTGTGACCAATCTCTGTTGGTGGGGACTGGGACAAAATCACTGTCATCGAGAATGCGATGATGACTACAAAAATTTAGCAATAACTTTTCATCGCATCCAGGATGCGATAACTTGTAATCGCAAAATTAATTGCGATTACTTTTTATCGCAAAAATTAAGGCAGTAACAAATTTATTTCAGTAGTGTGCGTCTCCCGATTTTACCAAACTTCCTCCAATTTTCTCTGATTACCTGCGATTTTCTCCGATTTTATTAAGACACGGTAAGAATCGCTAAAAATCGCTCAATATCCGTAAAAATCAGTCAAAACCCGTAATAATCGGTCAAAATCCGTTAAAATCGGTCGAAATGAGTACAAATCGGTCAAAATCGTCAAAATCCGTACAAAATCGTTCAAAATCGGTCAAAGCCCGTTAAAATCGGCCAAAACCCGTCAAAATCGGTGTAATCCGTCAAAATCCGTCAAAATCGGTGAAAATCGGTCAAAATCCGTCAAAATCGGTCAAAATCGGTAAAATCCGTAGAAATCAGTAAAATTCCGTGAAAATCGGTAAAACCCCGTAAGAATCCGTCAAAATCGGTCAGAACTGGTCAAAATCGGTCAAAACCCTACAGAATCCGTAAAAATAGGTAAACGTCAGTAAAATTCCGTATAAATCTGTAAAAATGCGTAAAATTCGGCAAAAATCAGAAAAATCGAGAAAAGTTGAGAGATGAGAGATGCGCAGAGGTATGCTCTAATAATGCGATTCATTGTTATTTTTGAGATAAAGTTATTGCAAGATTTTGCAATAACGAGCTATCGCATCCTGGATGCGATAAATAATGGGAATCGCAAAGTGGGAGTTATTGCAAGATTTTGTATTACTATTATCGCAAATCCACTGGCAGTGTATGTACCAATACTCCAAACGAAATTGTAGGAGTTCCCCTATTGCATGAAAGTGTTAATAGACACTGTAAAATTGGTACAAACTAAATAATTCTTTGCTAAGTTTTGTAAAATGGATTTTCTGTGAATAAAAAAGAAGGGCTCCTTCACTTCTCTTAATCACTGTACAAATGGAATTTCAGTCACATTTTCGGTCATTTTCAGTCAATTTAAGTCATTTGATCATTTCTGTTAATTTTAGTCTTTTCAATCATTTTCAGTCTTTTCAATCATTTTCAGTCTTTTCAATCATTTTCTGTCTTTTCAATCATTTTCAGTCTTTTCAATCATTTTCAGTCATTTCAAATCAACCCCGTCATTTGCAATCATTTTCAGTGATTTTAAATGAACCCCGTCATTTCCAATAATTTCCAGTGATTTTAAATAAAACCCCGTCATTTCCATTCATTTATGGACCATTTTTCAATCACTTTTCTATCGTTTTAAATCAGTTTTCTACCGTTTTCAGTAATTTTCAATCGCATCCAGTTACTTTTAATCACTTCCACCACTTTCAGACATGTTCAATCACATTCATTGCAGAACATTTTCAGTCACATTCTTTTTAACTTATCTGTCATTTTTCAGTCATATTTTTCATCACTTATCTGTCATTTTTCAGTCAATTTTTAGTTAATGTCGGTAATTTGGTCAGTTTTAACCGGAAATCACTGTACGCAAAAAATCGATCAACGCATTCGAACACATTTTGGTGTTTCCCATTTTGTTTGCAAGCTCGCATCAAAGTCCTTACGAACTTTTATTGAACAGCAAAGTCTTTACGAACAAAAGACAATTGATTGCGTGCAAAGTTCAAACACATTTTGGGGTGCAAATTTTTTACATTTCTGAACCGCGGTTCAGAAATGTAAACAGCAGCTTTACACTGCTGATTCCCACTGTTGGCCCAGAACGTGAGTGCACAAAATCGATACAATTACGGCAAAAACGTATAAGATTTGCACATCACGCAAATGGGATGTCAGTAACATACTCTGTGCAGAATCAGTACACGTTGGTATGCAAATATTGCACACTTGTTTTGCCAAGTGTAAGAGCTTCCTGTGTTCGCACTAGAAACACAAGTGTGTGAATGTCGCATACTTGTAGGTGTGTGAATCTCCATTCGTACACTTAGGGAGGTAAACTTGTGAATTATCTAGGAAAAATTCACACCTCTACCCCCTCCAAGTGTGCGAATGGTCATTCACACACCTACAAGTGAGCGACATTCACAAACTTGCGTTTCCAGTGTGTAAACTTACGGAGAATTAGTTTGCAATACTCAACAGTGATTAAAATTTTTCGTAAGTTTCGCGACGTTTTGTCAGTGTAGGTATTTCCACTGTTAGACTTAGTACACTAAACTGCTTCTTGTCTTGAATCTCACCAACAATTGTATCAAAAGTGAGCGTCAGGAGTCTGGGTCAGTCGAGGGCGTAAAAATCACGTACCCCTGGAGGGACTCGAACCCTCAATCCCCGGTTTAGGAGACCGATGCCTTATCCATTAGGCCACAGGGGCTACGAGGAAACGATGCGGCAACGCGGCATGTCGAGGCCGAGCGTGGAGCCGGCGTCGCGGCACATACCTCTCCTGCTCTGCGCCACTCCTTCTCTCTCGCACGCACTGTTGGACGCGCCATGCCAGGCGCGCTGGGCCCCACAAGGCCACCGCACCAGAGAGTGGGGGGAGAAACGTGGCCGGCGCCGGCGGCCGGCGTCAAGGGAGAGGGGGCTAAGGGATGGAAATCAAATAGGGAGAAGGAAAAGAGATGACAAAGCAGAGAACGCTAAACATGGGATATGATGGCGAATATCATAACTGTTCATTATTCGTGTCCTCCACATAACAACTGAAAGAATGACCTCTTCCTTGTGAGAGCACTATTTCGCCACCAAAGCCCTCACGGGCTGGTCCAAAACATTGTGAGCTAAACGAAAACTACAATAGGTGTGTTCAATTTCTCAAGAAATCACGTGTTTATTGCTAACAGCACGAGATACGCAACGCAAATTCCACTTGTCATTCACTGGATTCACAAATCTTTGAAAAGCCGTGACATACTTCCTTTCTTCTGATAAGTTATTTGTAGTTTGTCTCACCGCGAAGGGGTGACAGAGAGTTCCATCCTGGGGTCGCTTGCGCTATGGATGGGGGCGGTCCCGGCGATCGAGCGCCCAGCGGACATTCCGAGACGGACCTTCTTCATAATCGTACCGTGTACTGGTGGGGAAGATTGCGTGCCTGGCGGGATGCCTACCGGGTCGGGGCAGCTACAGACAACGGAGGGGGGGGGGCGGGGGGGGGAAGGAGGGGGGGGAAGAGGGGGGGGGGGGGGGGAGGCAGCGCAGCGAGGACGCTTTCGAAAACATTTCACTTGGCTCGCCAACCCCCTGAGCAATATAGCGTCTCAGCTCCGAGCGTCTTCACGTGTGCACGACCCACCCCTCCGCCAAAAGCAGCCCTATCACCCTCCGCAGCACTTCACGACCTCTTTAGAGACGAAAGGTGCTCCCCCCTTTCCACCGTCTACCCCTTGACCCCCACTCTCCCTGCCCCCTCCCCCTCTCTGCGTCTCTCTCTCTCTCTCTCCCTCTCTCTCTCTCTCTCTCCCTCTCCCTCCCTCTCTCTCTCTCTCTCTCTCTCTACTTGTAGTTAATAATTATGTGTAATACCCTACATTGATTTTGTCTATTAGGTCGGCTTGATTTAACTCTTAGTTAAATCTGCATTGTGTAGTTGTTACTCGAAGGGCACGCTTGAAACTCTTGCTCAGCTTAGGCGTACCCAGCGGTACCCAGACTGTCGCCTACTAATGTGGAAACACTGTTATTCAAATACTGTGACGTCACATTCTATAAAATGTGAATTGTGTCACATTATTTAGAATATCATGTCACATTCGTTTTCACGTGACATAGGTGCACTGAGTCCTTCAGGGCAGAGCGGTGCAAAAGGCATGTCACGTTCTAAAGAATGTGACATGATTTCTAAATAATGTGACACAATTCACATTATATAGAATGTGACGTCACAGTATCTGAATAACAGCGAAACTGTGAAAACACAGCAACCAAACTTTACTCACTGCAACAACAAATGTACGGAATTTTACAACTGATTCTGATGCGAAATTTCACAACTTTTTTAACAGTTTATTGTTGGTTCACTAAATGTAGACACTCTGGCAGGACATCAGTCCCCATTGTGAGTACAATAGGTCTCCGTTGTACTCAAAATGGGGCCTGGCCTACCGAGGTGTCTACATTTAGTGAACCAACTTTATCCAAAACACTCGAACAAAATGTAGATCGTATAATTTTGACACTGCTTACATTTTATGCAAGTTTCCATAAACGTTCGGGTTAATAAAAGCAACTGTTTCTTGCCTGTTGTTTTTTACATTGTTCTTCACTTTGCTAGGGCCTCTTGATTTCGTATCGCTCGGTATTGTTACCGTCGGGGACATTCTATGTCATACGAATGACATAGAAGATAGAGTATGGGGTCAGCCGAGGTTCGAGGACCATCGGCAGACCGCTATGGCCTGGCCCTAAAGTGCAGGTCGTCGGTTACCCTTTGGCTTTGAGCTACGGGCAGCCTCCTGCCTGTCTTACCCCCTTACCTGCCAGTGTCGATCGAGCGAGGCGTAGCACCTACCGACCGGAGCTCTATGATCAGTTGAGCAAGACGTTTGGCCGTCTCGAGCCTCCCCGTGGGTTCCCCCAGGTCTCCCCGGTGGCGCGGTGGCCTCCTCTTCACTCCCCAGCCGCGCACTGCACCGACATGTGGAGCTCTTCCCACCCCTCAGAGGGTGCATCCGATATTATGCGACCCGGCTCCGCGACCCCACCGTACCGTAATGCCGGGCCTTAATAGTACGCTCGCTATACAGCATTTTTTTCAATTTTTAAACACGCCGTATTATTTTTATCAGGTCCCCTCAGCGTGCTGCCGGGCCGTGCAGTGCGGGTGCGGCACCCGCTATCCATGTCCATCCACGGCATCGAATGTTGTCCTTCCAGCCAGTGAGCTGGAAAGTGCGGTCTAAACTTCCGCCGACTCTATCGGCCAGGCCGGGCATACGAGGGGTGCGGGGTCGGGCTTCCTCAACTCCGTGGAATATTTTTGTTTCCTTCATCCAGCAGGCGAGGAAACTATCAAAGCAGTCATTAATTGCTAATGGTTTTGTAGTTAAAAACAAGTACAGACATAGATCTAACAAACTTTCCTTATTGGATATAGTGTGAAAAGAGCACATTTAGGGTTCGAGAATTACCGTTAATTTTGGTTCACGGTAAGCTAGGGAAATGTACGCCAGACCACACGTCTCGCGTAACAGGCTCCGCGATATCTCATAAAACACTGTTACGCTGCGACGCGCCTGGCATACAGCTACCCAGGCCTGCGGCGCTGATACCCGAGTTGGGCAAAAGGCAGCGTCGTAAATTGGCCTTCGGCCACAAAAGTTACAGATTTTGATCCCACGGTCTTATTTTGACGAGTAACCCCACCAGCGACCTAATAACTGAGAAAAAACATAAAATCGTTTTGGGGCCACTTTCGTGTGGAAAACTCCCTCTGGCGCATTAAAAGTAAGGGATAGAGACGAACGGACGACATTTTAGTTCAAAGGGGTCAACTTTAACGAGTTACCATGTGGAAAACCAGATTTGAAAAGAAAATATAGCAATATTTTCCAAATGCTTTTCAAATAGCCCTCTTCGGCTAATTTTTGAGCTAGAGGACTCAGAATCAATTCAGTTCCTGCTTTCAGCGATACAAAGTTACAATAAAAATTTCGTCGTCCCCATGCAAGAAAGTCTGTTCTACGACGTGTCGCCCAGAGAATATCCGATCTACAAGCGTCGTTTGGAGAATGTTCGATCTGCATTAGCCCGGCTGGACAACATCCATAAAATGGCACCAATGTGTCCAAACAGTCAAAGATGTTGCTTCGGACAAACCGTTCTTGAGATGACAGACAAACGGACAGACAGACAGAGACGCAGACAGACGCGAAACTTTTTGATCATCACTGGAGTAATAAGCTTCGCTCATCGCTTAGCCAAAAACCGGGTAAATTTGAACTGGGTTAATTTTTTTGAGTAATTTACGAAAAGTAGCCCAATTTAGAGAAATCCGACATTTTACACAGTTTTGAAGGGTACTTGTAATTTTTCCTGATTACGATATAGGAATCAAAGTTTTGGAAAAGCACCGCCAACATACGGACTGAATAGAAACTGAAAAGATTTTACCGAGAGAGA
This sequence comes from Frankliniella occidentalis, assembly GCF_000697945.3. Lineage (NCBI taxonomy): Eukaryota > Metazoa > Arthropoda > Insecta > Thysanoptera > Thripidae > Frankliniella > Frankliniella occidentalis. The sequence goes on from NW_026267233.1 coordinate 790,994, forward strand.
ATAGATACTTTTCTCTTCACCCCACCCGATTAAGAGACTTTTAAGCATCCGTAGTCCATCCTTGCGTACTTACATTAGTGCAGTCCGGCCTCGCTGTGGCCACATGCAGTGTTAATGTCGCCCTAGTTGTGCACAATTACGAGAAGAACTTGAAAGTTATGTAATTGCCTGCAGCGTTCAAAAAGCATTGAAGCCCAAAACCTTGGACGAATTGCAAAGCTTCAAGCAAATTAGAACATTAATGTGATTATGTCCGTTCGAAATGGTAGAATGGGTCAGTCATCCATTAAAATTTTGTGGCCTTACGGCCTGTAAAGGAAGAACCGCCGCCTCCATCGCTGTTAACGTCACCTAGCTTGCCAAAATGTTGGCAGTTGTTTCTTATTGCCAAATTTTGTCCTTCTTTTGAAAGAAGGACAACTTTAGGTGAGCGAGGAGGCCCCAAAAATTGGCAGCCTCCAAAACGACCACCAAACATTGGCAAGCAAAGCAGCTCAAAGGACTGCCAATATTTGGGCAAGCTAGGCGACCACGACGTTAACAGTGATGCGTGGATACGGTAAAGAAAGTGTAACTACACTGTAATTTGGGGTGTCTCAAATGTATACGCCAAAAGGCGTTTGCTACAGGATCCCGAGCAATTTTTGGCGTATACTTTTGCGACATCTTTTGGCGTATAGATTCTAGACATCTTTGCCCATAACATTGCCACAGCACAGCAGAGGCTCTTCGATACATACACTCTGAAAGGCGCTCACGTCCTGCACACCCTCACACCTGCATGTTCAAAGCCGGGGCTGTGTGGGAGTAGTATGGGCAAATTTGCCAAAACTTAGACATCTTAGGATGTCTAGAATCTATACGCCAAAAGATGTCTCAAATGTATACGCCAAATGTCGTTCGGGATCCTGTAGCAAATGCCTTGTGGCGTATACATTTGAGACACCCCCAAATTACAGTGTAATGAGCAAATTAAGTCTGATTCCTGACAATTCTCAAAATGTAAATTATTTTGAGGGAAAGTAATTTACCGCAATTAACTAGTTTTTTTACTCAAAATTTCTCAAAATTTACTTTGCTCTTAAATCATAAGCACATTGCCATTCGCTTATGTTGAATAATTTTAAGTCTCGATAACCATCAATGAGCAGCTTTCTGTATCTGGTGCAATCGGAGACATCAGTTCTAGGTAGAAGCAGTAGGGGCAACAGATGGGGGGGGATAGGAGTCATTGGGCAGAGCCAAAGGAAAAACTCGTTTCTCCCGCCATCTCGCCTACTTCGAGACAAAGTGGTACAGGTGTGTAGCGGCAGAAGAGGTCCTAGGGAAGGGGAGGCTCCTGCAGGCACCAAGCGCCTATCTCTCCTGCGATCTGCTCCGAGGAGGGTGCTCTTGGACCATTCTACAAATTACCCGGAGATAGAGAGATGGACATTTTGCCTCTGAGGGGTTGGGGTGGACAGGGGGGGGGGCGTTGTGGCTGTCAGGTAAAAGAGGGGGGAGGGGAGTTGCTGCTTAAGGAGGTCGTAAGGGGGTTTAAGAAAAGGCAAAGGAGTAGGGAAGGAACGGGCATACCCTAGCAACACAAAACTGTCACGCATAGTGTAATTATTTTCAATCAGCCAATTATTGTGACGATAACGAAAATCCAAAAGTGATGGATTTTCAGAGTCAGACGATTGTCGCTGGACTATCAAATTTAAACCATCTACCATCTTGTTGTTGGCTGAGCGATTAGCGAAGCCTATTACTCCGTCTGGTCGGAAAAAACTTTTTCTGTCTGTCTGTCTGTGTGTGTGTGTGTGTGTGTGTGTGTGTGTGTGTGTGTCTGTCTGTCCGCACGATAACTCGAGAACGAATTGAGTGAGCGACCTGGGATTTTAAGGGTCGTTTTGTGTCATAAAAAGACAGATCGAGTTCGAAGATGAGCATTCTAGATCAAAAATTGGATTTAAAAAAAATCAAAAACCACAGGTCCCAAAAATGACTGTTTTTAGCCCGCCCTTCTGCTTTGAAAAAGCTATCCAGCGGGCTTATGCAAACGACCTCGTGTCTGTGTGTCTGTCTGTCTGTTCCACTAGAAGGAGATGTGCTAGAGACTTCAAATTTTCAGGGTATCTTAAGGTTCACTCCTAGAAAACGAAACGCCTACGGCAAATCCTGGCAACCAACCCTAAGGGGCTGAAAGGGGGTATCAAAGAAAAGAGGGTAGGTCAAAAAAGTCAGAAAAAAATATTTTTTTTATGAGCTCCTAAGGGGTAACTCGTCAAAGTAGAGCTCGTCCGTTTTGCTCTATCTTTTACCGTTTGGGCGCTAGAGGGAGTTTCTCTCACAAAAGTGGCCCAATTT
>NW_026267233.1:794292-802418 GCF_000697945.3 Frankliniella occidentalis
ATTCCATTCGTACACTTAGGGGGGTAAAGGTGTGAATTTTTCCTAGAAAATTCACACGTTTACCCCCCTAAGTGTACGAATGGAATGTCGCTCACCTGCAGGTGAGCGACATTCGCACACTTGCATTTCCAGTGCAGTCTCATAGCTAGCCGAGAAAGATTTTCGTTCCGAGGAAAAAGATAGTAGGGCAATAGAATCATTTTCTCATCTCGTATATCGCACCGATAGTCCGTATCTTTTTTCTACTGTTGTCCAACAATCGTACGACAGTTCTGTGCTACTAGGGTAGAGTGGGAAAGAAAAGACAAGAGGGCCGTTAGGCGACGAGGGCTTGAGGGCTTAAAACGTTCCCCGCTGTGACTTGGCCCGCCATTAGATAATTCAAGTGCCGCGGGCCGAGAAAACCTGTGCAGAACCGTTCACAATTTGTACTGCCTCACGGAAAACAAGCAGGCCCGCCCTTCCACCAAACAAAGTTGTCAGCTCTTCTTCGCTCTGCATGCAACTCCATTCAGCAGGGAGCGGGCTTTGCTGCCACGCTTCGCCAGCCACGGTGGCGTTAGGTGGGACCCACGCCCGATCTAAGTTAACTGATCACTTTCAAGCACTGCTAAAATATATATTCGTAGATCTACAGTATATTTTGTCATTTTTAATTTACACAAAAGTAACAAAAAACTTTGATGGAAAGTTATCACTTCTTTTGTTTTGAATTCAGCCATATACTTTTTATCACAGAAATAATTCGCTCGTCCCTAACGCAAAGTAACGCACGGCGCATGACCGGTCATACCGCAATATTTAAAATAAAATTATTTTGGATGCTACTTGTGCCATAACAACGCCTTTAAGCGTTCACAGCGGTACCCTAGTAGCACAGAACTGTCGTCCGACTGTCGGACAACAGTAGTGTGCGACAGTTTTGTGTTACTAGGGTACTAGATGTGTTCAGGGATCGTCTAGAGATATAGCCGTTTAAATCCCCACCAAAACACAGGTATCCGTAACTTAACATATAAGCACCTCATAACGTTTTGTTACGGTAACCTTATACCCGATAACCGATAACGCCGAGCATGACACTGAACAAGACACAAAAATAAAATATAACTTTAAAAAATAACCGTTTACGGATTTGACAGATAATAGCTTTATCAGTAGCAGAGAAAATAGTTACTCGCTATGGTCACAGCAAAAAATTTAGCATAGATAGCAAAAATATGTAAGCTGCAACAGCAAAACGCAAGGACCTGAAGTTTGCTAATTTAGCGAACAGGCTTTTTTGGGTGATTTACTTAACAATTGTCTAAACTCTTTGAGGCAGGGAAGCTTTAGGCAAATTTGTTTCGAAATCCACGCTGACTGTTGTGGGTGTTGATCCCTCGACGACCGTAAAGTGCTTCTGAAGTAGATAGATGTACACCAGACAACGTCTCGGGCAACAGGCTTTGCGATATCTCACGCAATACTATTACGCTGTGACGCACCCGGTGTGTCCTAGTGCTTCGTTGGCTAAGTTATGCTCTACTCATACTGGGATAGGGCTGAGCTGCTGGGCTTAGAATTAGCATGTTGACCGTTGAGTAATCACTCCGTGCAATGGTCAGCCATTAGGACCGCGTATGCCCAAAGTTTGTTATTGCTCACAGTTCGAGTAAATGGAATGGGGTGTGGCGCCTACCATTCACGGAAACTTGGACGTGGGAAAGGAATGACGAAGGTAAGCAATTACCTGGCCTAAGGCACCACCCAGTTCAGAGGCATCTTGAGTGCAAGAAATCACATGCTTTGAAAACCCAAGCCTCGCACAGCAGAACAGTTTTACCGAGGGGGCAATAACTCCGGGAATCATGTGTACACCTGTCTGGGAATCATCAGGTTAAAAATTGATCAAAATCAATAGAAACCGCTTAGAATAAGCGGGAAACTAGAGAAACAAGTACAAATCAGTCGAAATAAGCGTTTTATACCACTTAAACCCCCCGAAAAACCTATGTAATAATTATAAGCGGACGGGAATCACCGGGAATCAAGAATTTCGGGAATCGTGTGTGCACTTCAAAAGGGTGCCCCCTCGAGTTTTACACTGCAATACCAATAGGGCATCTTCAAATTCAATACAGCTGCAAAATAAAACTAAACATTTAATTTGCTTGTCAAAACAGGAACCTTAATCGGCAATATCTAAGACTAAAACGGCAAATCCTTATCAAAACAGAAAACTTTTTACGCGTTAGGAAGGACGCAGTGAATGCCTAATGAATAAGGCTCAGCAAAAATTGGCGAATTCTGCTAAAACTACAGTTCAAATTTTGCTAAATTTGTAACTTTCACTTCAACTTCAACCAGGGTTACAACGACTGCTTGCTCATAGCAATCTAGAGCAATCCATTCCTCGGGCAAAGCGGCCAAGTCCCCTGAAAGCAAGCAATTGTCATGTTTTAGAGAGCTGCATTTAAAATTTAAAATTTGTGGACTTGCACAGAAAAATTGCTTACGAACCCGTAGGTTCGTAATGCAAACCAAAACCTTCGTAACTTACAAAGGATTTTGAAGCGTTGTTATTACGAACTGATTGTTCGTAAGCTCACTGGAAAAACAAAGGTGTGATGTCCTACCTATCCAGGGGTGTTAAACTCGTTTTAGGGGTGCTAAAGAGTATATTTTCAGTTTTTTCAAAATATTCTCTATGTGAGCAAACCAATCACATTTTGAGATTCATTACCGCATTCCTCGCAAAATTCCGCGTCAAACGAGCCTACATGTGATAGGGCTCAGATAAGCGGTCAGCAAATAAAACGCAAGTCAAAAAGTACAAAAAATGAAATCTATCTATGCCATTTTTAAACAGAACCCCATCATATGTAGGCTCGTTTGACGCGGAATTTCGCGTAGATTAAGAAAGTAGGTTTCAGAATCCAATTTTGTTCCATGGGAAAGAAATATTTTGCAAAAACATAAATTGTAATGCCTTTGGAGCTTTAACGCCTTTTAAAGGTAGGATGTCCTACCTTTGTTTTACCAGTGCTTACGAACAAATAGTTCGTAATGCAAACCGATTGTTCATAAGAACCGAAGGGGAAATAGGCTTCGAAAAATCCTACATTCGTAGTCGAAGTTCACGAACTTCGGCCGAAGTTCACTGAAGTTCGGTTTGTAAAAATTCCATGAAAGTTCAAAAAAATGCGATTAAAGTTCACTGAAATTCACCGTAGTTCACCAAAATATATCGAAGTTCACGGAGTTCACCGAAGTTCAAATCCAAAGATCGAAGTTCCTTCGAAGTTCTAAATACAATGTCAAAGTTGCCTAAAGCTAAAACATGTCGAAGTTCCCCAAAGTTCAAGAAAGAAAACGTACACCGAAGTTCAAGCCTTGTCCCTTGTCTGGCCATCCAAACAATCGCTTTGCAAGCGGCACGGTATCCACTGGGCCACGGCGAATACAGTAGTCGGTGGCTGCTCACCACCTCTACCGAATCACCGACAACACACTTGTCTCTGCACCAAAGGAGGGATCTGCCCAGTCCCCTACAGTATTTGCCGTGGCCCAGTGGATACCGTGCCGCTCTCCCAGACCGGAGGTCGGGGGTTCGAGTCCCACCCGCTGCGACGTGTTCGCCTCTTTCCGTGCGAGCGTTCGGGCGGGCCGGCGTGCCGTGCGCATCACGCGGTGTGTCGTGCTGTTGAAATCCAGTACGCATCGAATTTTTCCGCTCGCTGTTTCTCCGTGACCGTAGGACGTATCTAGGTTGTCTTCAGGATGTCTGTATTTTGTCTTCTCGTTGTCTCTTACGTGTCCCCCGGATGTCTCAATAGTGTCTCCTGGATGTCTCTGTAGTGTCTCCTATATGTCTCTATAGTGTCTCCTGTATGTCTTCACGAAGTCTCCTCGCAGTCTCTGCGTTGTCTCCGGGCAGTCCCTATAATGTCTATCGATAGTCTGCCCGCTGTCTGCATGCTCGCAATAGGATGTCTTTTATTGGCCTTAAAAGATCTTTTCTAGAGCCATGCTAAGTGTCTCTGAGTTGCCCCAGCAAAGGCTCAGGCGTGGATTGAGAGACATCGGCAGAGTCTGGACGATGTCTCTCAAAGAGACATCCTAAAGGCACATTTTTTTGTACGGGAAGGCACATCTCCTCAAAGCTGTCGGGCAACTGCTTTTTGGTGATCTCTGCCCTCTGCCCACACCACTTCAAAGGCCCCTACTCGTTGGTACATCCGATTTTAATACTAACGAAATGGGCATTAAATTAAAATATCTCTCAACACTATAGGGCATACCAACCCCTGGCGCACCTCTCCGAGTTGCGAGCACTCGGATTTATGTCGCGAAAAGCCGTCGGATTATGTACGGCCTCTCGGATAGAGGTCGGAATGTGGTCGGTTTCAGCTCGGCAATTTGGTTTTCTTTCGGAAATCGGCAATTCGGGTGGTCGGAATGTAGTCGGACCATAGAATTTCCTCGGAACTCGGCAGTTTGAGAAGTCGGACTCATGTAGGACGTCGGCATGACCTCTGATCTCGGCTGGTCGGAAGCCGGATTTTCTTTGGCGTTTGGTATTTACTCGTGAATCGGCAGTTCGGGCGGTCGGAAAGTAGTCGGACCTGGAAACTACCTCGGAACTCGGCTGTTTGAGAAGTCGGACTCATGTCGGGTGGTCGGAATGTAGTCGGACCATGGAATTACCTTGGAACTCGGTAGTTCGAGAACGACGCGCCCTAACGAAAGAGTCCGATCTGCTTTGCTGCTGAACTAAAAGAGTTCGATCTGCTTTGCAGCGAAACCAAAAGAGTTCGATCTGCTTTGCTGCTAAACCAAAAGAGTTCGATCTGCTATTCGGCGATGGAACGTCAGGCATCTTTGGAGGGCTATAACTCCTCGGATATTTTGAATTTACGCAAAATAAAAAGACTTGCTTGTTACCCTGTCCTTTACGAATGTGTACACCCTAAAATATATACCATTTTCCTCTTAAGCTTCGAGATATCATAGAGTTTATGCGGAGCGGTCGACGGTCGACGAGCGCCGAAAGCAGGTCGGACTCTTTTGGTTTGGCAGCGAAGCAGATCGAACTCTTTTGGTTTCGCAGCGAAGCAGATCGGACTCTTTTGGTTCAGAAGCAAAGCAGATCGGACTCTTTCGTTAGGGCGCATCGAGAAGTCGGACTCATGTCGGAGGTCGGAATGGTCTCTGATCTCGGCTGGTCGGAAGCCGGATTTTCTTTGGCGTTTGGTATTTACTCGGTAAATCGGCAGTTCGGGCGGTCGGAAAGTAGTCGGTCCTGGGAACGACCTCGGAACTCGGCTGTTTGAGAAGTCGGGCTCATGTCGGAAGTCGGAATGACCTCGGCCGGATTTTCTTAACGCCTTTTGCCATACTTTCGAGTTTTTTGAGCGGCGTAGAGTTAATGGGGCCCGTTCGTTCTCTCAGTTGGTTCTCTAGAAGCCCCCTAGCAGGGCGGGCCGCCCGCTTCACACAGCTGGTTGGCTGGTTGGCCTACCCGTTGTGTCGCAGGCGCCTCTGTCTACCCCCCACCCCCAACGCACTTTATTTATTTTGTGTAAATGTTCGTTTTGCGAACATAGTTTGCTTTTGATCGGCTCGGGTCTTGAATCACGTTGTGCTTTGTGCGGCGTCAAAATCAGCTGTTCGGGCCAGATAGAGAGTAAGGCGTCAGTTTTTGGGCACATTTGTTGTTTCGTTATCTATCAGTATGGTGGGTGAAGGCTGTGAAGAATGGGATGAAGAATTGTGGGCTACGGTAAAGTATGAAGTCGGGGATAACGAAATGTGTCAGTGTAGCGTCGTTGTGGGAGCCTAAGCAGTGGGGGAGGACGGATTTTCGGCCAAAGTCTGTAGAGGAATTTGAAGACAGAAAACAAAAAGAGAAGAAGAAATATATCAAGACAGAATATGGCCTTATTGAAGGCGAGTTCATGTACAAGACGTACGTCATGCGCCTTTTCGGTAAGTTCAGTGCTACTGTTTTGGAATTGTGCAAGTTAGGTTTTCCTTGAGTGAAGTTGCGCCTCACTACTGTAGACGGTTCCGCCTGTACTCGTTTCGATAAGAAAGCAAAGCACTACTGGAACCATGTGCAAAATGTTTGCTGACATTGCAGTCTGACATAACCTTGGTAACTGTCAATGCTGCAACCCAGGCCGTGACGTGGCTCTATCTCGAAAGAGCAATTCAGACCCCAGCATACCTATCTCTTATTTCCTTAACTTTGAAGAATCAGCAGCATCTTGTAATTTGGAATCAGAGAGGGCTAGCAAGAAAAAGGTTAGTCATGTTCTTATTTGAACAGAATTGTTGGTGATGTCTTGTTACTTTTAGTGCAACCTCTAATCCCGCCCTCTTCACTTTTCAGAAAAGAAAGGTATTCAGTGCCATGAACAACGAATCGAGCCAAATTCTGAAACGTCTCAAGAAGACACAGGAGGTTTCACCTTCTACGTTGAATAAGGAGAATCAGGACCCTAATCAGGTATCTTTGATCATCATCTATTCAGCTGGATGTGCTGTCATCAACTTCCTTTGGATGCCTAGTCCTTTTCCTTTGATGCACTCTCCAACTTTCTTTTATTGTTCATCAGGTTTCTTCAGGTTCAAACTTCACCAAGCACAATGAAGTCCTCCCAGAACCAACTGAGGAGTCAACTAACCCCTAACCCGGTGAAGTACCCCCAGAACCACCAACCAAGGAGGCAACTAACCCAGTCATTGCAGTCAACACAAGGAACATCGGCACTCAGACTGTAAGTTATATCTGCACCATCAGTTCACGAAATAACTTTTAGATTGGATGTACAAATTTCACGAATTAAATTTGAATTGGGCTGAATAATTGAGTCTTTCTTTTCATCAGCTTAAATTTGCTTAAATTGATTTTGAATTGCTTTGAATGATTTCTGAAATGGACTTAAATTTTAATTGTACTAGGATCAAACTGCAGATATGGATGCCATTGAAAAACTGGATGACAAGGTTTCCCAAATATAAGTTCATAGAGCTTTTTGATCCCCTCTTCACTAGTAAACTGTTCATTTATTCTATTTACCCTAAACCTCACATTTTTGTGTAGCTTGATTTATAATTAACGAGCTGTCTATCTAATATCATTCATCTTTTCCAGTAAAAATCTGCCAAGGGTCGAGTGCGGCTTACTCCAATAGTGCGTTAATGAACCTTAAGACTGCAGTCCCAATTGAGGAGGAATGGGCCTACCTGCAAATTCCAGATGATAAGGTGCTCTTATTTCTTCAGTCATATGACTGTACTTACTGGTCATTATCACTAAACCTTATGATTTGTCTTTAGATCTATGTAGGGTGTGGCTGTGTTGCCACCAGACAAGAGGTCATGACAATCGAGGAAGAGAACAAGTACCGCACGAAGATGGGGGAGGCTCTTTTTGAACTGTTGGCTCAGGCATACAACGAACCACAGAAGAGTATGATGTATTACAGCTTGGCAAAGAAGGGGGCTCGGAAGTTCACAAGAGATGGAGTTTCCAGAAAAATAAAAGTCATGAACCCCACCCACACTAGTTGAAGCCATGAGATGTAAGTGGAAGTAGATACTTGTTCTTAATGTTACACACTCATCCTGTTGATTTTCTGCCCTTCCTCAATACTCTGCTAATCTTAGTGTGTAGTAGTTTGCCAGTTACAACTGGCGAACTAAAAGTTTGCCAGTTACAACTGCTAAACGTTCGCCACTTCTAACTGCAGAACTCTTTAGTTCGCCAGTTGTGACTGTTGAACTCTTTAGTTCTGCTTCAACAACTGGCAAACTATTCTACAGTTACAACATGTTAAAGAATGCTCTGAGTGCTCAATTGAGCTGGAAACTATTATTGGCTGAGCCAACTTAAATTTATACAGTAAATAGAAATATGAATCTGAATTTAAATTTAAATGCTCTGCCAAGGCCCTAAGGAGTAGAGAGATGCGCAAATGTAAACATTCGGAATCTCTTCACTTGCTGCCAACTTTTGAAAGATCGTGTCAAAATGTAAACTAGGTAGATGTACGCCAGACCACGTCTCGCGTAACAGGCTTCGCGATATCTCACGAAACACTGTTACGCTGCGACGCGCCTGGCATACATCTACCTAG
>NW_026267233.1:806138-807643 GCF_000697945.3 Frankliniella occidentalis
CCCCCCCCCCCTCCTGCTCTCTTCTACCCCTTTTCCAATTCCTTCTCTCACCCTTCGTGTTTTCATCCGTCCACCGACAAAAATATTTGTGCCACTCATGCCACCGCGAGCGCCTTCCATTACTTAAAAAATAGCGGTGTTTTCGGAGAACACCCCACTAACTCCCACCCCGCTCCACCCCACTCCCTCTCCGCAGCGTTTTCGTTACAGCTTGCGTTTTATCTTCCCACGAAGGCCGTCATTTGCTGGATGCGACTGGATACACATTAAGAAAGAACAAAACGTTGATACTAAAAAGACCTGAACAAAGTTCTCGTATGACTTCGAGAGATCGCGGTAAACTTTCAGTTTCGCGCAACCTAATTCAGTTACGAGCATCCTTCTGTTCACATCCTCAACAACAATAATTAGAGGCCAAAGTAAAGGTAGTACATGTCGCACTCGATCGGCGATTGAAAGAAGGGGGAAGGGGAACGGGGGTAATCTCTTGAATTTCACACCAATTTCGACCCCCGCAACATTCCGCAGAAGCGGAAGGGTGGTACGGAGGGAGTGTGGAGGATGTGAGGGTGAGGCGGGGGAGCAGGTCCCATCGCAATCGCAACACTAAACGCTCGGGGGTAAAGTTTGGAGGAGTCTGCGAACAGGCGTATAAGACGCGTCCGAAAAGAGATGCCTGCAGGATTTTCTCACTCGCTCCACTGGGAATTGCTAGTGCAAGGACAAAGACGAAATAATTTCAGTTCTGACACGGCACTGGCCGTGTTGAATACCCTACAACGCCGTGGAGGCCGTGAAGTTGTTCCGCGCCACCCCACACAGCGTCGTGCCCGTAGTAAAGTACAAGTAGTGTTTGGTGGTGGTCGTGTAGGCGTAGGCCCCCGATTTGTAATTAAACTGTGTTGTATGGTTCAGTTTAACTCCCTCCACACACGGTTTAAGTGGCCGCAGTGTCAGGGCAGTGTGGCAAATGGAGGGCAGATGGATTTTCTTTTCCTCCAATCGAAACTTAATATTTTAGCCCGAATCCAATCGAGTCTTAGTATTTTGAATGCAAACCGAATCATTTCCTAACATTCTAGGATATGCTATAAACCATTAAAATGGGGCAGCCAATCAGCAGTGTTAGGGCGCAGATTCTCTCTAAAAACAAAGAGATTGGCAAACCATCCTGTTATCCAATGAAAGACCTTCCCTTTGGTAAATGTTACCCCGCGTGCACTCCATGTGCACATGTCGTTTCGATTGCGAACTTCAAAATTTTGATCCATCCGAATTGTTCGAGTTCCAAGTGCCTTGTTTCGAGATCGAATTGGATCGAGACAATTTCTGTTCAATTCGAATTCGAACTGTTCGCACATCTCTGTATCCCGATCGGAAATGGACGCGCCGGACGCGCCGCGAGCCGAACGCACGCGGCAATCGAAGCAGCGGGCTGACTTGGTATATTTCACTTGGGCAGAGCGACGATAAAAGTCCAGGTGGAAAAGCGAAAGGTGGGGGGG
>NW_026267233.1:807693-810060 GCF_000697945.3 Frankliniella occidentalis
GGGGGGGGGGAGGGGGGCAATAATGCATGCGCTCCGGAAGCCCAACGCCCCGGTTTTGTTTGTTTTCCTCGTGTTTACGACCCACGCTACTACCTTGTCTCTGAACCAGTACCTGCAAAAGTGCAGTCGGGTGTGATTGTGTGCGCTCGGGTACGTCCCTGCTCTGCCCCACAACACTACTGCGCAAGCGGGGTAAGGGGGGTCATTTCCCTTAACTACACTCATTATCTTCGTCCCCAAACAAATCCCCGACTTGCGCAATCCCTTCGCACAGGTTTCATAAATCCGCCGAGGAAACACTTTTATAGCTTCCCGCCATAATCCGATATGATTAAAATCTTGGCGCGCTAAAATGTGGTGGTCGTGGGACGCCTTGACGGAAGGGCCAAGCTCGCTGCCACCCAAGACCTCCGCCTCTCCCTATAACTCGCATCAAAGGGAGAGACGATGAACGCAAGGACAAACAGGGCAATCGAGCGAGAGATATAATCCTGACGGGTCTTATACAACGCAGCGAGACGCCACAAGGCAGAGCGCAGCCTCAGTCTAGCCCGGTGTGGCCGCCTAGGATCCTGCAAGAACGACTCGTTTCCGGGCGATGAGACGGCAAAGGGGTGGACTGAGCGTCGCATAAAAGTCTACGCAAAAACTATAACTTATGTACGGCTGTAGGAACACGGCGATGGCTATTAAAGAGTAGGCGGAAGGGAGGGGCTGGGGGATTGGGATTTGTGCTCTGAAAGGCTGAAAATGGCCTCCTTCGCAGTGCCGATACGATTCATGGGTCGACCATCTCATTTGCAACTGCAACTATTACCTCTTATAATTTAAAAATTTGAAGCAAACACTCGAACGAGAAAGTTAAGCATGCTATTGACAATAAGCCTGTGCGTTAAATTGACATTTGATTCAACGTGACAGTGTTTGAACGACAATTTTTGCAAGAGCAGGGCAACCACCGCTGCTACGTCGAATACATTGAGCGTGAGGGGGTGGTGGATGCGAGATGGGGAAGGCTTGGAAGTTGGCCTGGTTCGGAGAGTAAGGCACATTGTGAGACAAATAGGGAGTGGGGTCGGAGAGCACAATAATATGTCTATCTAAAGTACTCGACACGTGTTGTCCTTTTAGATCCAAGTGCAAAATATTAGTTTCCATATCGTGATACAATTACTTCGGCATCCTGAACAGAACAGTCGATAAATGTATACTCTCTATATAAAATTGTGCGCGATAGTCTAGACTAGCTACCTAGTACAGGGGTCTCTCATATTCGCAGCTCGCCAGCTCGCGTGGCCCGGTCCGGTAGAGCTGAGAGCCGCGTTTGGGTGGATCCTAGGTCCCCGAGAGTCGCGCCCAGGTTGCTCAAATTAGCTGAGGTGGACCGAGCCGTCGTCGTCTGTCGCTTGCCACACGCCACTTGCTAGCTGGCCCAGTGTGTGTGTCTGTCTTTGTCTCACTCATTGAGATGCCATCGGGAGAGACAAAGACAGAAACACTAGCCGGCGACCGAGCGCCCAGCACCTCTGGTCTAAATTTCGATTTTGATTAATGTAATCGTGACACATTGACTTGCTCGATATGAGAATAGTTTCGCTTATCCCGAAAAAGTGGACGCACAACAATATGTAGCACCTGCTAGACAGCAAAACAAAAGCCTGAAGAGAGAAAGCACACGACAGACCGAAAAAACACGAGCGCGACGCAAAGAACGAAAGGTAAAAAGGTCCGGAGAGGGGGTTTGCCATACCAGCGAAGTCTGGGCGCACCAACACCGAGCTATGCACCAAACTGTGATGTTGATGATGTCTTGATCTGGATTCAGTTGTTGGCGTCGAGGGCAATTTCAGCACCTGGCGGGGGAGATATTGGGCCTCCGTGCACCTGTGCGAGAATGGCTAGGGAGAGGGGTGGAGCGGGGACAGCACTACGTGGATGGAGAAAAGTCGAGGGACGCCAATGCCAGACCGAGGGGGACCATGTGCAGGCAGGTTCATGAGTTGGGTGAAGTAGTTATTGTAGTTACATTAGTTTCTAGGAACTGTTTGAGGAAGCGTACTCAATTTAAATACCGTGTTAGGAAATGGAAGTGTAAGGGTAACTAAGACAGTCTCTGAATGGCACTGTTAACTCTAACCTGCACCACTACACGGTGCACCTCTGCACACTCTGCACACTTTGCACCTCACTCTGAAAATTTTAAGTGACTCTGATAATACTCTGAGTTTCACTCTCAAAATCACGAGTGCATTCACCAACTGCCGGTTTCTCTTTTTAAACTATGAACAGCAGGAAGAAGCGAATCTTATAGAAAGTACAACTAGATTACACGTGGATCTGGAATTGTAACTAAATAACTTAATCTAT
>NW_026267233.1:810110-811359 GCF_000697945.3 Frankliniella occidentalis
CTTGTAATGTTAAAATTTAGTGAACAAATTTAGCATTTTAGCTTTTTGGGTTGGTTTGTCTATTTGAGTAAGGTTTCAGGTTTGGTTAGATTTGGGTTTGAGGTTTATAGTACATTTATGTCTATTTCTCCAAAAGTTACGTTTTGAAGAAAAATTCTTACTCCTTTTCATTTAAAAAAAATCGCCCATAGGGCCTTAAGCTCAGCCTTAAGTCTTTAACTTCAACTAGTTGTATTTGAATTTGTACATATGTAATTTTTATAGATTGTTTACCAATTTGAAATAGAATGTAATGAGTAATGATCATGATTGTAATTAGTTGCGCTTGATAGCCGCAAGTGTCGTAGATGCGAGAGCTACGGGTGTTTGAGAGTATGGAGCGAAAATGAGAAGGGAGAAGTCCGTGGTTAAGGGCTGGATACCCCTCACTTACCAAGCTAGGGCCAGAAGGTGTCGCCGCTCTGAGTGGCTGCCTACGACTGACGACTCGCGGCCAGGCTAAACGCGAATATAAAAATTCCCGAGTATCAATTCGGAACTCGGATTTTGAACAAATCGGACTCTGGGCCGACATTTTTCCGAGCTCGGAAATAGGTCGGTCTCAGTTCGGGGGGGGGGGGGGGGGGGGGCGCCAGGGAACGGCGATCTAGGAAACTTGAAAATTTCTAGTGAATGGGTAGGCGAGTGCAGTATGATAAGAAGGCAAGGCATACGATACGGGCGTTGCAATAGGGCATCTGAACAATATTTGAAAATTTTAAATTTTTTCTCAAATGAAATCTATCATTACAGATTTGAATTAAGATTCCTCTTTCAAAATTAAGAAGATGTTAGACTACAGTCAAAATGGCAAAGTTAACCTCGAAAGTGCGTGCGTTATTAGGAAAATCGACTTAAAAGATTTTCAGGTATGCTCATGGTATTTTAAAAGATTTCACGCTTAAACCTACCCGCAGTTTATGTCACTGGTGTAAATTCCATCAGGATTTCCTGATCGCACGGCAAAACGGCTTTGTGTGGTGTGAGAGGATCACATACTTTACCGTTTGCTTGCATAAAAACAAAATCACCTCTTTTACCCCGTGATTTTCGGGCTAAAGATAGGACAATTCTAACACCACCATCGTGCTCAGCGCTGAGAGTTTACGGATAAGGTGGAATCTTGGCTCTTGGGCGGCCTCCAGTGCCTCCAAAAGGGCAGGCTGTTGCGGGCTCAACGCATCATGCTCGCAGGTGAAAGAGCCCGCAA
>NW_026267233.1:815684-818691 GCF_000697945.3 Frankliniella occidentalis
CTATTTTATATTTTAATTTAGGTTATAGAGCCACGTGGCGTGACGTAATGGTTGTCGAGGCTGGCCCTTCCACCCTAGTCACGGGCCCCGCCACCTAGCTGCCCCACCCTACTCATTTCTCAAATGCCTGGGATTAATGAACACATTACGTTTCTACTTACTCGCCCCTGCCAGGTGGACAACGCTTAACTGGACGGGGGTTGAGGCCGAGATACGAGGGTGTGCGGCTGAGAAGGGGGAGGGGTGTCTGTCTGGTAGCGACGAGGGCAGTGGATGCCAGCCAGGGGTGGCGTGCTAGAAGTTCCTCGACAAAAGGTATTCTCGTTGTTCTCTTTTTTGTCGTGATACACTATGAATTTTTAGTGTAACTCGGTAAAAACAATGTCGTTGACTTTTTAAGAAAAATGTTAAAACTCGGTTAAACCTCTTTTTTACTGAGAAAAATATCGTCGTAAATTTATGGCACCTCAAACTTGCTCGTCAGTAGATAGTGCATGTAATTTTACAATTCTAAACTGTAATTTTACGTCACACAGCGAGAAAAATTTCCACGTAAAACCTGAATCTATATTTCACAGTGTTAATTTTTGGAAAACTCCTGAGATTTTGAGGACACGTCTCGTCAAAAACTGAGGGCAATTTCCACATTGTTTGAGAGGTTTTCCTTAGAATCGGGAGTTTTCCTTTACCTTAGGGAATTCCTTAAAGTTTCACTGTTTTTGAACGAATGTGACGTCACATTCGTTTCAATGTTAATCGTGTCACGTTCGTTTCAATGTTGTGTCATATTCGTTTAAACGTGAATCGGCCAAGCCTGGGCGCCATTAAAGCATCGCCTCACCTGAAGTCACGTTTAAATGAATGTGACACAATATTCAAACGATTGTGACATGTTTCACATTAAAACGAATGTGACGTCACATTCCTTGAATAACAGTGTTTCTTGAGCTTCCATGATGGGATATTCTCTGAATAGTAGGATAATCTCCAACTTAAAACAACCCCTGCAAAAAATTCTATATGGATTTATAGTATGGAAAATATCTACCTGGATTTTGTTGATTTTCCATATGGATTAGGGTAATGAGATGTTGTTGGATATTTGGTCGGTTATTATAAAGTATCGGGAGGATATTCAACGGGTCCCGGTAACGGATCATTATGCCAGTGGGTGACACCTCGA
The DNA here is from genome assembly GCF_000697945.3 of Frankliniella occidentalis. Taxonomy (NCBI): domain Eukaryota; kingdom Metazoa; phylum Arthropoda; class Insecta; order Thysanoptera; family Thripidae; genus Frankliniella; species Frankliniella occidentalis. The sequence continues at coordinate 816,868 of NW_026267233.1, forward strand.
GCACGGCTTTGTAATATAAATAGCATGTGTTTGTGCACAAACTAAGGCTGTTTTCAATATGAAGTAAGTCCGTTGTCGTATCTGGTGGTTCCAGCCAGATACTTTCTAGAAACAAGGCAAACTACACCATAATACGTAAATTTAAAACGTCTGTAAATTTACTAGATGCGTTCGTAAAGCAAAATTATCGGTATTAGATGTGTCTAACATTGACAATGACTATCCACAGTCCTCAAAATTTCTGTAATTTGAAAAGTTTATAGAACTTAAGTTGCAGAACACACAGTACACTTTATAAAAGTTTGCGAAAAACTGGGGGCACCGTACGCTGACAGCTGAGGCGTAGTGATGGCGTGACCAAGGGGTGCCTGTATTGACGTCTCCATTTAGACTCCCTCGGGTTCTCTCGCTCTCTCCTAGCTCTATTGCCTGCACGGCAGCGCGAGCGACAGAGACAGAACGACTCGTGGACCCAGCCGTCCCTGCGGAGGTGCGTGACGCCCACCCGTGTGCATGCGTAGCACGCGGTGGGGCGGGGTGGGGTGACCGTCACAGGACACGCACCTTTCTCGCTCCCACTGATGGACATGGACCAATAATCCAAGCGGTATTCATCACAAAAAAAGGCCCCCTACTCTTGTTGAGAGAGATTACTCATGCATGAGGAAAAATGGGGGGGAGGGGATGTTCAATTTTAGCAAAGCAACACTATGCAGACGCTTTAAAAAATTAAGAATGAGGGGCCTCCTCACGACGCTTGTACGGTAAGTATGAAAACTAGCAGACAATTCGTGGGAGTAATTGAAACCCTTTTATAGAACACATTTGCATATAGGTACATGTCAGAAAACTATAAACATCTCTGTCCTGAGGGTACTTGGTGCTACTTACAGCATCAATCGATGCAAAACTTCCATTATAGAGTTGTGCTTTAAGCCGAGGGGTGGACGACTGGGCGGCTCCTGTGTACAGGCCAAAATGTACTCCAGGTGTTCTCCGATTGTACTCCGACTGTATTCCGTGTACTTCGGCTGTTTTCGTCGCAAGTTCTCCGCGTACTCCGACTGTACTCCGGGTGTACTCCGGGTGTACTCCAGGTGTACTCTGCGCGCTCCGACCGGCAATACTCCGTGTTCTCCGACTGTACTCCGTGTACTCCGTACTCCTGTGTACACGAAAAGTTCAAGTCGCCCACCCCTCACTTTAAGCTCGGTTCCACAATTTGTGGTGCTATTTTGTCACTTTTAACTCATCCTGAGCTATGAAACTGAATGAAATGTGTCCAGTAACGTTCCCTTGACGCTGTCCCTGAAGCCCATCCTCAACATTCAATTGCAATTTACTTTTATTTCCTTTGATTAGAAGTGGTCCCATTACTATTTTGGTGCAGCTAACTGTCGTAGCTATTAAAAACAACCGGGTCAAGTTCTCAAATTCACTTTTTCAGTCATTAAAAAAAGAGATACTTTTGTCCCTGACATTTCTAAAACCTCTCGCACATACGACCGAGGTAACTAAATGATCAGATTTCATGACCTACACGGTTGGAAGAAGCATATGTGCGTCCACTAAAATAAGGTATATAACCTGTGTATTTATTGAAATTAGGCTGTATTGTCCTCATCTAGAGGTGGAAGAGGGGTTAGAAGGGTAGGGATGTTTCAAAATTACTGTATTACTATTTGAGTCGATAAACCAGAAGTCTTTTATGGCAGAGAAGTGCCTTTTTCCTCTCGTTCCATTGCAGTATGATTTTTGAATCGACTACATCAATTATCAGATGGGTGAGTGCATCAGTAAGAAGTTTGGTTTCTCGTAACATAT
>NW_026267233.1:819306-845623 GCF_000697945.3 Frankliniella occidentalis
CCGACCCACCTTTTTCGCGCCAATGTAACTCAACACGCAATTCAACACAGTAACTCAGCTGGGAGCAGACGACCACAGCACGCTTTCGTAGACATTTCTATAAAATTGGGGCTAGATCAAATAACTAGGTAGATGTACCTACGCCACACCACGTCTCACGTAACAGGCTTCGCGATATCTCACGAAACACTGTTGTGCTGCGACGCGCCTGGCATACATCTACCTAGGCCTGCGGCACTGACACCCGAGTCGGGTAGCGCAAAAATGTAAACATAGGGCCTCCGGCTCGCCAACTTTCCGTCTCTTCGACTAAGCATGCAGGGTTGTACATGTTTTCGCCCATTTTCGTCAAAAACTTCCTGTGACGCCTAAATGGTAACAGATAGAGCCAAACGGACGAAATTTTCGCCCGTAGAATTCTACTTTGATAAGTTACCCCTTGGGAAACATTAATAAATTATTTTTAAAAAATGTTATTTTGGGGACCTGTGGTTTTTGATTTTTTTTAAATCCAATTTTTGAGCTAGAATGCCCTTCTTTGAACTTGATCTGTCTTTTTATGACACAAAACGACCCTGAAAATCCCAGGTCGCTAGCTCAATTCGTTCTCGAGTTATCGTGACGACAGACAAACAGACACACACACAGACAGACGCGAAACGTTTTGATCATCACTGGAGTAATAGGCTTCGCTAATCGCTCAGCCAAAAAGATAAAGAAACCATCGGCGACAAGCCTTTTTGAGCAGCAAATGACTTCTTCTGTCCATAAGAATCCGAAAGTGTGGTACTTTGCAAAGGGTTTACAAAATAACTTTCTTCAAAATCCGCGTGCGTTCGAATTCCTTTCCGCAGCCGGGTCGTTTTCAGGCCTCGCTCTGCTCCAGTATGCACGTAATTTTTCACGGTAGATAAGGACGTAACATCAGGTAACACTGAAAATGCAAGAGTGCAGTCGATATTGGAGGAGCGACGCAATTGCTCTCAACTTCGTTCCTCAAGGTATACCTGATGCCTGTTCTATATAGAGCGACACTTGCTTTCGTCGCTTTAGGATCTTTGTGATGATTACGGAAAATTAATAATTATAAGTGACAACCGGCGCTCAGAAGGGGCGATGATCCTACCATAAATCATATGGAACAAAGTTCCCACAATGATCACTCAAATGAAGCGACGCAAAGGGACAACGGTAAATTGGTCAACGAGAAAGTCGGTCGATCTTGTAAGACGTGAGACATCACTCTAGCATTTTCAGTGAAGCCGCTGTCGTGGAATTTGAGACGCATTAAGTTTGATAGGTAGTGCAGCATGAGCGAATGGGACGCGCACTAACGATGCACCATTATTTAACGAGTTCGACGAGTAATGGCAAAGTGAATGGCGCCCTAAACCCGTAACCTCACTCCCCTGCGCTACGCCACCTCTCCCCCATCTGAAAGTGTCCGCGTGTTGGCGCACGCACACAGACGCACACGAACACGCGAACACACACACACACACACACACACACACACAAGCGCGCGGCTGCTGCAGCTTCTCAGAGCCACACATTTGTTCAATAATGAAGTGGGCGTAGTAGTGCCAGGGGGATAAGCTGAGAGAAGAGGGCGGAAATGCATGGGTGAGAGAAAGAAACGGAGAGAAGGAGGAGGGGGGGGGGGGGAGTTGCGTGTTTGATGGCCGGACCATTCGTTGGGCGGCTGCATTTAATGCGGCTCTAATCGTTCGCAGAGTAACAACACCATTTGATTAAATTTTGAACATAGAGTGGGCCGTTTGTGGATGGGCCGAGCTGGGGCTATACTGATATTTCAGATCCGATGAGTCTTCTTACGCTGCGAAAGATTAATATTGTGTTTGTTACTATTTCGTTTGTGAACTCGGGAAATCCACGTGTTTACATGTACGCGTTCCTTCGTGAATACCTACCAGTATGTATTACGATGTCCATATACATTTTGGTATCTCTATAATAATGTGTAATAGTGTTTTCGGAGGCTTTTCGCAGGCAATACTAACTGCTGAGTTTGTATTTAATTTTGCTTGGAAGATTTCCTTCTTGTTGCTGCATAGGACGTCGCTCAGTCCCTTATAGCACTTAGATTCCAGCGCGAACCGAGATGCGCGTGCGTTCGAATTCCTTTCCGCAGCCGGGAATCGGCATCGGGTCGTTTTCAGGCCTCGCTCTGCTCCAGCATGCACGTAATTGTGGGGTCGATGGCTGGAGCCGCCTAGCTGCCTGAAACTAGGTGATGGGGCTGCTGCTGCTGGGACTGACAACGAAGGGCACACACAAGTAGTAGGGTTTTCATGAGCTGCACTTCTTTGGCCGACGCGGACTTTTCCACAGGGCGTTGTGATTATTTGGACACGGCCCTAATTCTTATATCAAAAGTTTCCCGGTATGACGCAGGGCCCTCGGCGTCGGTTTTAGGATAAGGTCAGTTAAAGAAGTGCGTTAAAACTGACGTTGTGGCAAACACAAAGAAACTCCCATGAATGAAAGTGAGAAGCTTAGCGGGTAGGCAACCCGTCAGCTGGAATGTATTCTACGGCGGGGTCGGAAAGGACTAACTTCCCATGACCATCATAACATGAGACAGCGGTCTCCCCTTAGGTCCTAAGAGTAGAGTCAACAAATTCGTGGTGGCCCGCAATACCCTGATGACAGTAAAAATACTTTATAGAAGAACTGCAAATATCTGTTAGTTTACCATTTCAAAAATAAAAGGCATGGAGGTAAACTGAGTAATGAAATCTCATAACACATACGTAGGAGTACGTGCAGCAGCCCGTAGTGGCTGAGCGTTTGTCAGTGTGCTAAAATTCTCACAGGTAACGTTTTAAAGAACACAGTAAAGTATACATAGAAGGCCAGGGAAGCGTGATTGAAAAAGGGGGGGGGGGCATTGGAATATTTGAAAAAGACCAAAAATAAAAATGGCACTCAAAATCGAAATGGTAAAGTTATTCGCATATTCGATTTGCTATTTTACATTTTTAATGTTCCTTATGTTACCAGTTTGAAAGTTTGATTCTATTTGTCATGTTCAGTCCTCAGTCCCCAGTAATTAGAATTGGGAGTGAGATGACTTTTGACCTCAACAAAAATTAATACTGTTAAGATTTTTAACTTACAATGTATCGAACAATAGTAGAACATCCAAATATCGTAAAACTCTGGGTAAGGCAAACCCTTGTTACAATCAGCTGGAAATTTTTTTTTCAATACCCTCACTTGTCTCTAGTTGAAGTGAAATGATATCAAATCATATTCATTTTAATATGTTAAAACTCCTCCCATATTGAAAACTTTAATTTGTCATTTTTCGATTCATTTTCATCTGATCTCTCTGAGGTGTTTTAATGATCACGAGTCATTTAGTTTAATAATTGAAAGTTCTGTAATACATCTTATCATAGAATCTAATTTAAATCGACGCGTCCTAACAACAATGTTCTATCTGCAGCGTGCGGATTACACAATGATCTATCTGCAGAGTGCGGATTACACAATGTTCTATCTGCAGCGTGCGGATTACACAATGTTCTATCTGCAGAGTGCTGAATACACAATGTTCTATCTGCAGAGTGCGGATTACACAATGTTCTATCTGCAAAACGCGGGAACTTTTCCGGAAACAAACGGGAACCTCGTGTTAAAATGTTTCCTGTGCCGGGTGCACATTCTCACTGGCTTTCCTACTCGAAGCGGCTCTCTCAAACTTCGAATTTCTCCAATTTCTCAAAAATGACTAAAAATCATTTTCAAAATATCAAATTAAGAACGAAATTTTATCGGCAATCGTTAAGTATACAGTCAAAAATGGTAACCCCAAAGTTTGAACCGATTCGGGAATTTACACCTGTATGACTCCCCTTGTCAGAGACATAACATAGGAGGTGTGCATATAGGATTGACGAGCTAGTCTGTTGCTCTAAAGAAATAAAAGCAAAACCATTAATCTTTCCACCACCACATTTGATAAAATATTAGTACCTTCCGGTCCAGAATAGCTTGTAGTCGTGCGGTCAGCCTGCTATCTGCCCGGTCCGACCCCCGTGATGGGTGGCCGGAAGGGACGCAGCGGGCCTCTGAAGGCCCCCTGGCGACCTCAGCGGAGCTTGGTGGGGCACCTGACGGCGTGCTGCCTTTAAAAGAGTTTGCCAGGACGAGTTCCTGAAATAAGGAGTAGCTAATGCGCCCATAAATTAGCGTAAGACAGGCGAGTGTTACAAATAATCTGCTGAGGCCACACCGCTAAGGATCTATTGCAACCACTTTGCACAGCCATCTTTATTCACGGGTTGGCATCATCATTTTTTGCCCTTCGGGTCTGATTGTGACAAGGATAACAATTAAGGATAAATCACGGAATTTAACTTCCGTTATGCAGAAATGCCCTGCACTTAGCACCGCCACCTGAATAGCCAGATAAGCTTTTCCGCACAGACTACCGGCACAAAGTGCGAACCGCTTTCAGATGAGCAGCCTTGCATGGTGTTGGTGGTGCGCAAGAGACGCGACAAGCAGCAGGTCGTCGCACCCCACCCCCCAACCCCCACCCCATTTTCCCTTCATCCTAGGTGGCGTTAACGGCAGAGATCGCCTGGCCGATCCTTCCAGCCCCGCGCGTTCTCATTTCCTCATTATTTCCCCATTGTAACTGACTGGAGGCTGGGAACGCTTCAAGCGCTAGCTGGACCAAAGCCTATGCGACATGGATGGTAAGCGTTACGTTAGGAAAAGTTTTTACCTTTCCGTCTTTTGCCTTGTTTCGGGCCCAGCTGTTTCCCTCTCTCCCAGGGGATAAGTGTGGCGGGGGTGATTGCCGACGGTCTGTTTCCTTATGGCAACATACATTTTATAAGTCTGACAACTCGCTGGGCCACGGGTGGGGGTGAGGGTGATCGTCACGAGAAAGTCATAAAATTAACTTATAAGGGCGTAAACCTGAGGTCCGGGGGAGGGCGCCGCCAGCCCCCGCCGGACTGAAAATATATCAAAAAGGCGAAGGAGATTTATTGGAGGTCGGCATGATCCACGAGGCCACGTCCGAAAACCACACCCTTTGCCGTAATTACTAGGGGTGGCCGTTTTGAACGCCTCGAGTCGATATTCTCATAACGACCCTCGGCCATGTTATCGAGCAGACTCACCGAGGCTACTTAATTCATTTGCACCGACAAACACAAAACACCTGGTAATAGAATTATGAGTGTGAATCAAATTCACAACTTTCTTCTGTAGGTAATCTAAGGGAGTGAGAGGAGGAAAGAGTTCGAGAGTGGAAAGGGGGAGAGACATTCAGAGCTCTGCAGGGAAGCGTATATGACATTTGCGTGACTGTCTGGCACTCTTTCATTTTCAGAGTGTACAACGCGCTGCAAAGAGGCGTAATTCATTGCGGCCCCGCGATTTCCATGCCGAGAGTGCGAACGTCGTCTGCCGCCGCGGGTCATGAATACACATACGGTGCGACAGGCGGGCGGGGCGGCCCGCGGCGGCCCGTGCACGGCGGCTCGCGGCCGCGGAATGGCAGCGCACAGGAATATAACGGAATGGCCCTGGAAATTTATTCCGCTGTAAAGGAGTCCCCCAGGGTCTGCATAGCTACCTGGCCCAGCCCGACCCTGGCGCCAGCCACGCCTATGCGGCGACGAGTGAGATCAACCGCCCACCCGCGCATGCGTTCGTCGCGAACGGCGCAAGCCACTCTGCCACACTGCACGAATAAATGTCCGCTGGGCGAGGTGAGCTGATCAGATCGCGGCAAGACCGCCCTGGTTATCGTTTGTTTTCCGTCATCCTTTCTGCTTGGAAATGAAGCGTACACATGAAAACGATCGGGGGAACGTATTTGCCCGTCAGACACTTAACACTCATTGGCTGTCCTGTCCATTAGCGGTTAGTGAAACCCATTACTCCACTGACCCTAGAAATTCTATTGGGTTTGTGTGAATGCACAATAACTCGAGGGTTAATTGAGATAGCGTCCTAAAAGAATCACTGTCATTTTGTACACTTCAAAAGGCAGACCGAGTTGTCAGGTCAGCAGCCTAGTTCAAAAGTGACCTCAATTAAAACAAGCTGGGCCCGCTCTTCTGCCAGCCTTACTTCGCTCTGCAGGCAACTCCATTCGGCCGGAGGGCAGCAGGCAAAAAACAAAAAATTGGTCCCGAGCACAAAACATTCTGTCCCGGGACCGAGACTTTTTGACGCACTATACAGTTGTGAAAAGCTGTGCTAGACACTTTCAGGGTATCTTAAGGTACACTCCTAGAGAACGAGATGCTTACGGCAAATCCTTGCATCTATACCCCTCAGGGTGTGAATGGCGGTATCCAAAGATTACAGATACGTCCTAAAAGTAAAAATGCTGTATGTTCTTCCAAGGAGTAACTCGTCAAAGTTGACGATAAAATTTCATCCGTTTGGTTCTATGTCTGGGCGTTGGAGGGTTTTTTTTTGGACGAAAATAAGCCAAAAATTGATGTAGTGAACATGAAGTCGTAGAAGGAGGCTTTAAATCGCAAAATGAACAAGCAGGCCCGCCCTTCCGCCAAACGAAGTTGCCAGCTTCGCTTCGCTGCGCCGGCAACTCCGTTCGGCAGGGGCCGGGCCTGCTTGGCCTGCCGGCGGCGATGGTCCATTTCTGTCACGCGATTTCCTGCAGAGCATATGTAACGGGCCTTTGGCCCGCAAAGCCCGTCGTCCTTAAAAATTGCCCCGTAGACACGAGAAAGGGATGTAACGGTGAAGCACCGCGACTACAACCCACCCTTCTGCTTAGAAACCGTTTTTTGGGGTTGGGGAGGGTGTTTATTCTTTCCTCTTTTGCGGTTTTGGGCCTTCCTCTACAACTTAATGTTCACTACAGAAATTTTAAGCTTATTTTCGCCAAAAAAGACCCTGCAGCGCCTAGACGGTTAGAGATAGAGCCAAACGGACGAAATTTTCGCCCATAGGATTCTACGTTGACGAGTTACCCCTTAGTAGATCATAAAACAAACATATTTTTTTCTGACTTTTTTGACCTTCCCCATTTTCTTTAATACCCCCTTTTAGCCCTTTAGGGGTGGTTGCCAGGATTTGCCGTAGGCGTTTCGTTCTCTAGAAGTGGACCTTAAGATACCCTGAAAATTTCAAGTCTCTCTAGCGCATCTCCATCTATAGTGGAACAGACAGACAGACAGACAGACAGACAGACAGACAGACACGAGGTCGTTTGCATAAGCCCCCTGAATATCTTTTTCAAAGCAGAAGGGCGGGCTAAAAAGACCCCCCCCCCCCCCATGAAAAAGGCATAAGGGTGGGTTGTAGTCACGGTGCAATGTTTTTATCCTCGAGATTGAATTTTGACAACACTCAATACTATACGACATACCTACGATGAGGAATAGGCCTCCAAAGTTGACTGTGCAGATCAGCCGAAAAGCAGATTCGCCTGTGATGACCGTCCCTTCCCACATCCGCCAGTTTTGGCCGAGCCGCCGCAGAACCGCCAGTGTTCCGCGCCTCCTCACAGATACATCACTTTTGCAGGCATACGTCGGTAGGGGCACTTCAGCGGGAATAACCAATAAAGGCCAGCGCGACGACCAGCTCCACGGACCCTAGAATCATCGTCCACCGGCTTAACTTCCGGCCGAAATTCCCAATGAGGGACCTAAAGTCTGAACGGGGTCAAAATGGGGTGTTTGTAGGTCTTTGACGTCCAAGTCCGCGCTTGAGAGGACTACATTTTGACTGTAAAGGTCAAAACGACACCACGTAGAAGTCATTTTGACTGAGGTATTCTCTTTGGGATGGCCCCGGGTTGCGACTGACGTGGCTCACAGTGTGCTCACCGAAGGGGCGTGGAGTGCGCGGCGGCGCCTCCTTCTCGTGATCAATCTCCCGCATGTTCCTTTGTTTTCCTCCACGACACCTTTGCTCGTCCTGCAATACTACTCCTCCTTGGTACTTCTGCCTCTTCCCTATGCCGTCCTACTTTTCTTTATTTTCACAGCTCTCCCTTGGGCGTTCATGCCAATGCAGCAGAGGTGGCGCGGCTGAGAAGCGGCGGAGAATTGTCGAAATGAGAGCAGCTTGAGACGGGTTGCAGGGAAAGGGGACGACCTGCTCCAGGGCAGAAGTAGGAGAGGAAAAAATGGGGTACAATCTGTACTCGTACGCGTGGTGTGCGAGCAAAAGGCGCATGGTACGAAGAAGAGACAGGAGAGCGGGCGGTGAGCGAGAGAGAGGGGAAAGGGAGGGGTGAAGTAGGGAAGATATTTCGCACGACTCAACGAGCGAGCGAGCGAGCAGGGCTGCAAAGGGGATTTGGCTGGGCCCGGTGCGCGGCACGGTTAGGGGGAATCACATGCTGATTGTATTTCATGACTGCTGAAAGTGACACTCTACCTGCCCCGCTTGGCGCCAGCGCCGCGGCACGCCGACAATCTTCTGCTCAATTCTACCATCTGCCTTCGAAAACGCCACAGAAGGGACGGGTGAGCGGTGTGAGTGGCATGAGTTGTGAGGGGAGAAAGAAGTAGCACCATCACACGAGTATGCAGTCGCACTCGAAGAGCTCAGGGACAGTGGATTTCTGTAGGCAGGAAAAAATTTGGTTGAGAAAGGTGCCGAAAAGCAGAGAAGATGTAGAATGTGACAAAATGGTGGAGATAGAGGTCAGGCCAATTCTAAGAAATCATACACAGAAACACAAAAACCACAAATAAAATACCCAGAAAGGCTGCCAAATACACGTCCAATACGTACTAGAAAAATACCAAAACACAATTCTTGTTAGCGGCAAAACGAACCCACTGTTGGGGAAATTCAGCTCTAGCATGCTCACTATAGACAAAGCAATCTTTACTTTCATGTTGAATCTTTTCTCGTGGTCTTTGTGCATTATCAACCCCAAGTTTTAAAAACTGTTCACTATTTTTCACGAGAGCGGCAAGCAATCAGAGTGGACTTCACTCGTAAGGTGTTTATTGTTTTGGGATGTTACCCCAGAGGCCCAGAGGCTTTTGGTTGCCACAACCGACCATTTTTTTCCGTGCAGTTTTTGGCTGTGACAATTGAATATTCGTTAGCACCGAGGGGTGGATAACTCCTGAATTGGGTGTACAAATTTCAAAAATTGAATTTGAATTAGCTTGAATTGGCTTGAATTGAATTTGAATTGGACTGAATTGGTTGAATTGTTTTTGAATTGGTTTGAATTATTGTGATTTTATTCTACTGAATTAGCGTGAATTGGCTTGAATTGACTTGAATTGAATGTAAATTGGCTTGAATTGGACTGAATTAGTTGAATTACTTTTGAATTAGTTTGAATTAGATTGAATTGGTCTGAATTAGTTTGAATTGGGCAGAATTAGAGGTGTACATTTGGCAGGGTAGTTATCCACCCCTCGGTTAGCACTGCATTTATCGATCGTCCCGAAATCGACTTATTATTAGTTCTGACGACCAATCCTTTTTAGATTTGCAGTATATTTTGGTCTGAAAAGACAGTCTATGTTGTTCATGTTCCAAGATGTTCAAGATGACTCTGTCGCGAATGTTGTGAGAAGTATGGGAGAAACTACTCACCTGGACGCCTCGTCCTCACGACTTTACTCCTCGCGGCCGTAAGTCCTGCGGGGCCGAGCACCCGAGGGAGCCAAGAGGGCCAGCTGGGTGATTTATCGAGAGGTCTGCACCCCGCGCACGCCGCCCTGTGCCGCCCTGCGCCGCCCATATGGTCGGGCTCCGCTAGGCCGCTCCCTCCCGGAGGCTTTCCCCGCTCGGCGCTCTCCACAGGAGGCGGGCGGTGCCGCTGCGCTGCGGCCAAACGGGGCGGGAGCCTGTGTAGTTGTGCGGCGCGCATGCGACCGGAAACGAAGGGAAGCTACTTATCCGTGTTTTTCCTCCGGCAACATCCTCCCTTCCCCTTCCCTGTTTAATGTCTTTCCCTCCCTCCGAGATGTGTTGTCGCATTGATAAATCGAGCGCAGCCGAGCGGGGCGGATTGTCGAGGGTCGCGACGGGGCGGTGTGGCGTATTGGAGGGGAGTGTGTGTAGGGAGGGGGGGGGGGGGCTACTGAAGGCCGACGCTGAAAGCGCCAAGCTAAAGGCTGGTCAGTTCAACAGTATTCACAACATTACTTTTGTTCCTAATTATTTTTCTTCATAATCATAATATTCAATAGTATTTACAATATTCAGTTGTATTTCTTAATATTCAGGAGTAGTCATACGTGTTCAAAAGTGTTCACCGATATTACCTGGTTCCCTTATAGAAAGAAATCATTCCGAAACTCGTCCTGGACGGTTCCAATATCAGTCCGAATCTCGGACAGTACCGAATGTGGTCTGTGATCCGAGTCCGAACCTGACATGTCCGAAATAAGCCCGGCGTCGCCGGAGTGTCCGGTGACAGGCCGAGGATTGTGCTTGTAACGTTCGCAGTAAGTTTTCGGACTGCGTACTATCCTAACAGTCTTCAATATTTTAACATTAAATTGAATCTCTGATTCTCTGATATATGAAGTAGCCTTTTATGTTCACAGATTATACATTACTGTAAATCTATTACTCTTACGCATTTTTTATATATAAAAAGAATTTGGGTTTGAAATTTCAAAACATTTTTAACAGTGTACGCCAGTATACAGCAACTTCTGTGTGTTGGTAAATTTAAAAACGCGCAAGCATATCAGGTTTACATAGATTTACACTGTGAATAAATGTTTTTAGAAGCTTTAAGTGTATCACATCTGATTATTTTTATTTTTTTGTGAAAGATCGTGCAAACTCATATCCCGAACAGAACCGTATTGCTATGTAAAAGCCTTCCCCAAAAATCGCATCACGATGCGCCCAATGGTTCGTCGTGTACAGCGCTGGTTTTGAGAGAGAATACTACATCTTGTTGAAGAGGCGCCTCGTCTCAGCCGTCACCGTAGCGCAGTTATTGGAAAGAGCGCCGTCAGAGGATCATAAGCCCTCGGGGTAAGGGAACGAATCCTGGTTGTCTCGCTTTTTTCGTGTACTGCCCGCATCTCGGACTGTTCCGAAAGCTACCCGGTCGCGCGCTTCGGACAGTTCTAGAATCTTTCTGATTTCTCTCTTTTTCGGCTTACTTTCGGAGTAGTCCGATACGTCCGGATTGTTCCGCGAGCTGCCCCATCTTCGGGCTAGTTTCGGAATGATACATTTTCAGCGTTCTCATCAGTATTTAGAAAAATGTGCTGCGTATTTCCTTTGCGAAATCGCAATGGAAGGACTATGTCCACACGACAGCCTTCAAAGTGCACTGCCAAAAAAAGCACCGCTCGCTCAGGTAAACAGTCCTGTTGGTATAGTGCATTTAACGAGTAAATCGAGCTTGTACCTCATCAGCCCGAACTTGGTGCTCACTGGGTATAACTTTAGTACAATACTTTTGACTGTGCGGATTATTGCACTGTGTTTCGTCTAGGTTCGTTTCACGCTGTTCTAAGCAGTAACAGAAACGTATCAAGTCATATCATTACCAATCACATAACTAAAATGCGAAATATGAGAGACGCGTCTGGTAATGCCTAACGTGTTGCAGCTGAGAGGGCCATCCTGGGCCACCGTTTCTTTTGTGCAGGTGACTGGAGGGTAAGAATTGAGGAGGTGCACTAAACATATCACCACCGCCTCAAACCAAAAAAGTGACATTCTACGGTACATAAACCTTCAAGATGGGCACAGAAAAAGAAACTGCCAGACCGTTAGTGCCGGCCGAGACGATCCGCTTGATTTCTGGGTTCTTGCTCCGTACGGCTGCACACGCTCAGCGCAGAGACAGGACCCATGTGTCCGGGAGGGGAGCGAGCGCGCGTGCAATGCAATCGCGATTGCAATTGTGGAAATTGCATGGGTGTTGCATCAGTATCGTGGAGGGGTGGTAGGCTGAGGCGGGTGGGCCAGCTCGAGGCTATCCTCATTGTCCCAAAGTGGTCTTTCATTACGACCACCACAGGCTAACTTGTTCCGCGCAGGATGACACGGTTATGGGCAGAACGGCACTTGGGTGGATCTGGATGTGGATGTGCACCGAAGTTCGAAGAAAAAGTTCAGGCCAGACAACCAACAACTGACTTCGTATTGCTCTTTTTTATGTTGACTTACTGGGATGGAACCGTTTTTTAGTCCGCACTTCTGCTATTAAAAAGTATTAAAGCGGGCTAATGCAACCGCTCTCGTGTCCGTCCGTCCGTCCGTCCTGTTGTCCGTGTAAGAGGAAAGGAGATGAGCTAGAAGTCTACAAATTTCAGGGTATCTTAAGGGTCACTCCCGTAAAACGAAACGCCTGGTACAAATTCTGGCAACCACCCCTAAGGGGATAAAAGGGGGGTAACAAAAAATAGGAAACAGGGGTTGGTCCAAAAAGTAGGAAAACGTATTTTTTATGGTCTTCTGAGGGGGCATCCGGGGAAGTAGAACCCTTAGGAGCCAAAATTTTGTCTGTTTGACTCTACCTAGCATCGTTTTGGCGCTAGAGTGTGTTTTTTTTGCGACGGAAATGGGTGAAAATGAACACTTTGTACCCATTGAGACGTACAAGGAGCCGTCGAATCGTAAGATGTCAGAAGTACCCCCCCCCCCTCCCACAAAAACAAAAAACAAAAAACAAACAGCACATTCAGAATTGGGGCCTCGGATTCGCGATCTGCTCTTCAACTGTATCGGAGCAAGAGGTGGATATATTTAAAACAATAGCAAAAGTTCGATATTTAAGAATGTTTGACAAACAACATAAGCTAAAAACTGCGCTGGTTCAGTTTTTTATTGTTTTATTTTTTAGCAGATCAGAAGGGTGGGGTGTAGTCACAGTGTTGCCCCGTTACAGTCTTTTCTCATGTCCGAGGAGCAAATCTTCAGGGACGCAGCCCTCCCCCCCGAAACCTTAGTTTACTCAAATATGTAACGTAACTTATAGGTCGCCACCGGTAGGGCAGGCTAGGCCCGGCCCCTGCCGAACGGAGTTGCATGCAGAGCGAAGTGAAGCTGGCAACTTCGTTTGGCGGAAGGGCGGGCCTAGCTTGTTTTTTCTTGTGCTCTCCTGGCTCCCTGAAACGAAAGTCAGGTTATCGCACCAGACAGGGACATAAGCAAGAAGCAAAAACAGGGCTATGCTTACAAGATTACGGATATGCATGTCCCCTCCCCCGAAAATATAAATAAATACCGAATTGTGCCATATATATAAATACACTGTGCTCTTTTTTCCGCTGTTTTCGCCAACCAAACACTTTTTTGTGTGTGCTGCAGCTGATTCCCCCCACAAAGCCTAATGATATCGCCAGTGCCGTCCCAAGGGGCGGCGAGCCGGTTGCCGATATACCCTCGGGCCTCGGGCGTAAGTGCGGCCGGCGCATGCTGGCCCGGCGCGCGTATGGAAGCGTCCAATTGTCGTGCGGCGCGACCCGCCCCGCCACCCCGCTGTAATAGGCTTACTGTAATGTAATAGCCCCGCGACGGGGAGGGGAGGGGATTGGCCGGACCCGCGGTGCGGACCTCACCCGCGACACGTGAGACGGCGCAATCCGAAACAGTTGCCGCAGGAGGCAGTGCAAAGACGTCGCACCAGAGCAATGTCGGAGCTTACGCGCTTCCGTAAGTCTCGCTCCTCTTCACCAAAAACATAAATAAGCAGGCCCGCCCTTTCACCAAACGGAGTGTAGCAACTCTGCTACGTCGCTAGCAACTCTGTTTGGCAGGGGTCGAGCCTGCTGTGCTTTCCGTGTGGTTTAAGATATTTTTCTGGGACACCCTTCAAATTACTTGGAACACAATGTTTTGCTTACGGATACTGATCGAATACAGACTTTCAGCAGCGTAACACACGCACCACGCGTGTTACGCTCTCTGAATACGGTATTTCAATGGAGGGCTGCCCGGGAACTACGAAGAACAAAAATAAGCCCACAGGGCTAAGAAATAGACAGTCCCCTCGGCCACAAAGCATCTCCTCCAGTTTTTCGTACAGCTCAAGTAGCTTCAGCAGGCCACGCCAATCCGCCGTCCAACGGCCCGACTCAGGTGCGCTTGGCTGTCGGTGAGGCGAGGTAGGTAGTGTTTCGTGAGATATCGGGAAAGCCAGTTACGCGAAACATGGTTTATCCTTTTGGTATCCACACCCAGAAAACGGTTCCGTTGATTTTATGTCTGATGTTATGATGGAATTTTTCTCTTGATTCGTGTGATTTTTCAACGCTTTCAAGGAAAAATGGCCATAGTGTGAAGAATCTTCCTTTAATACAAAGAACGCTCCTTCAAATTAAAGAAAAATTATAGTATGTCTATATGAACGAAAATTTCCGTTGGAATTACCTGAGAAAACTTATTCAACAATTTTTTGAACAATTTAAACTTATTTTCAATTGTTTGCGCAGAATTGTTTCATATTTATTTGCATTCATTCCCGCGAGGATTACAATCTGTGCAATCCGAATAGGGGCCGTTTCCTCATGAGTTACTTAAGCTCGGTGGTGAATAGACGTATTTCGTTCGCTGCATTTACTAAAACATATACAACAACAAAAAATCTAGAAATGATGAACTATTCCACCCTTAACCCCAACCTCCAATACAAGTTGGAGAACATTGCTATGGAGGAGAGGAGGGAGGGTGAGGGACTGGTAGGGATTACATGATGCAGTCCGCTCAGCCCCAGCCCGAGGCTCAGGTGCAGGGGAGCGTTCTCACTTAAGGCTTCATCTAATGATGCTGTAGCCTGTGCCCACGCAGTTTCACGCCCTTCACTTTAGATACGTATATTTTTCAAAGTGTTGTCGGGCAGCTCCAGAAAAAAAATTGGATAAGAATTCTTCCGGAAGCATTGCGATGGGTGGGAAGTGATTGATGCATGTGCAAGCTCAGTTTGTCATGCCGATGCCGTGGTTGACTCCATTAAAGGGAGACGCCATAGTACCCGATTATTTATGTCCAGGATTACACTTCTTGTCTTCAAAATTAATTACCAAAATTAAATGGGTCTTCAGTGAAACGTTTGAAACCCACAAGCTGGAGGTCTTATACAACCCTCCACCTTTTACCATGAAATAATCGTCTCTCTCACCCGCTTCCTCCCGGTTCCCGAGGATTTTATATTGTACTGTACTCCTTAGCAGCAGGCAAGGGTACAGGCAGCAGGCAGGGTCCTTTTTGTGGAACGATTAATGGTTAATCTTGTGTGCCCCTAATAAGGACGCGAAGTTAGGGTAGGTCTCTCTCCTCTTACCCGCCCTCCAGCCCCTCGACACACGATGCGCTGTCAAAACCAAAACTTGGCCAAGTTCACAAACTGCTTGGACGCTTCATGAGCAACTCAATTAACTGGTTGTCTCTATATCACGCAACTTAACGGCCTCAAAGCACCGCAGCGCCGCAGTCCTCACTGCCTGCCTTCGGCGCGTGGTGGGGCCGCTCGCCAGGCGCCCGCCCGCCCCAGTGCGCCCGTCGGCTGCGGGGTAGGCAACACGTGGTGGGCGAGTGCACAGCCCACCTTTCGTTGCCTACTGCCAGGCGGGCGGTCCCTTTGACAGAAAATCAAGTCCTGGGCGGAGTCTGTGGTTTCTAAGGTTAAGTCTCCTGCATAGGACACAGGGAATAGTCTGGACGTTCGCTCCGCCCCAATTAAACCAACCTCCACAATTCCTTCTTTATGTGATTCTCTGTTTTTTGTTTGCGAACAGAGTAAACATCCAATTTAAGGGTGGCCATCCCCCCTCTCCTCCGTCCACCTTTCCTCCAACACTTCCTCTCCTCTCCTTTCTTGTACGTCGCACGTTGTCTTGCACAGGACACCCGGCAGGGAATGGCTTAAAATGCGAATCCCGATTTTCTAACATTCATCGCTTCTTTTTTTCCCTTTCTTTTTGAGGTCTAGAACCAATAAAAAAAAGTCCCGTAGCTGTGACCCAAGCAGGCTTCTTTTTCCTTTCCTTCTGAGGTCTAGAATCCATAAAAAAAGTCCCGTAGCTGTGACCCAAGTATTTCCCGTGCCACATCTTTCGTTTAAATTTGCGTGTACTTTTTATGGGAAAAGGTCGGGAAAGGGGCTCTATCATGCGGGCCTCCATTGAATATTCTTTTGAAAAAATCTTGCAGAAATGCAATACTCTAGAGTTACTCTCAGCAAACGGGCCATGGGCCATTTACGTTCCGCGGCCCGCCACAACTATGCAATATGGTTCTAAAAGGGTCTTATACCACCTAGATACTAGAAAGCCCTGACATCATTTGGTGCAATGCTAAAAACCTCCGAATACTGCAAAAGTGGCTGACTACTAGAGCAATTTAAAGGGTGGAATTATGAACTCCGGTACGTTCCCAGTGCTTGACTTCTTTCGGACTTCGCCAATTTACGGACAATTTTACGGTAATATCTGTCCCAGGCGCCTTCGATTTCTAGAGTAATCAATCTAACGAACTCTAGGAATGATTGTCGATCTGAAAATACTCTATTATTATATTTACTAAAGAGACGACTGAAGTAGTTCTCACTTACTTTTTCAAAAAGTAACGGAGTTCACAATGTTTGCTCTGATGTCGAACTGGGCATAGGTAGTGTAAATATTTTACGCCCACAGTACTGACCTATAGGGGCGATAAATATTCCCCAAAGTAATCGGCACAGCTCTTACTCCGTCTTCGTGAAATGTCTTCAAAAATGCAAAAATAGGCTTGTACCGAGGCTTGTACGCTTTTGCAGTGCGAACACCGTGTCTCCACCAAACCAGCCCGATTGCGTCATGTGAAATTACCCTCTAAATGAAAGTAAGGTCTTGATGTGTTGCTTCCTCTGTGGTTTACCGGGTCATAGCATCTACAACCCTGGTTCAGTAATGCTTTAATAGTACATTCTGACTTGTGCACTCCGTATCCCCATTTTTAGATGTGGCCCTTGTTTAATACTCTCAAGGTACCAGTAACGGGTTGTAATGACCTAATGCTGAAATAAGTAGTGCCAGATCGGGTAAAAATGAGACGCTTCTATACTGGGGAAGAATGATAGATTCGTTCCTCTCGATTGGTTTGCATGCTTTTTGACCTCATTCTTAGTGTGTGCTTATAACTTATCTTAACATTCGACTTCCATTATTAACCGCTTCTGCGAAGTTAAATCGCTTGTCCTCGTCACGAAACATACCTAATGGCAGGCGCGGATTAAGGTCCGGCTGACAGGGGGGCGATGCACTGTCGGTTGCCTACATACAGGGGTTTTCTGGCGCAAATTGCATACCTTTCAGGCGGCTCTCTAGAGACGACAGGGGGGGGGGGGGCGATCGCCCCCCCGCCCCACCCCCTTTATCCGCGCCTGCCTAATGGGAAACCTGTCCGACCGCCTATCCTCAAGCGCTCTAAAACTTTTCTGCGGGGGTGTTATACTTTCAGTACTGCATGCGTATTCTCAGGAGTGAAGATTAAGGGTTCGAGTTCGTTGGAAAGCTGGGACTTCGGCGCTTCCGTAAAGCTATAGAACGTCCCTGACTTAGAATTCTTCTGTCAGTACGACTTACTATAGCCTCACTCTCGTCTGCTGTCTAAAAGACTAAGCATTACTCCAAAATCATCGCCTAAATGGCGAGATGTAAAGAAATGTCACTCTAAGAGGCGAGCTAAGAGGCGTGTCCCATGTCACTCCTGCATTTTCAATGTTAAGTGCAGTATGCGGTTTATACTCCAAATGCTCGGGAACAGTCAAGTCTGCTTCAAGCAATGTCCTCTATTCTAAAACTTCTCCTACAATTGTACCTTAAGGTGGGCTCAATTCCTGCGCGTCCGGATTACGCTGCAACGGTGACAGACAGGCAGGAAATTGCTGTGACCTAGTGCTCCTCTCCACCCCTCCCGTATTCTCCCTTCGTAGATCCGCAGCGCTGGGGCGCTGTAGGAGCGAGAGAGGAGAACCGTGTTGGTGTGATTCGCACGATGAACAAATGACGTCAGACAAACTCTGTGAGGGGCACGACACTGTGAGGAAAATAGTTGTAAGCGTTACATCTAACCAGTCAGCAATTCACACAATATTTTGCAAACAGCAAATTCCAAAAGTTTTGTGGCAAATCCACTAAAATATTTTTCAGAGTGTTTTGGGTGTGGTTTGAAAAGGTAAACCTAAAACTGACGCATAGTAATGTCACCTTTTCCGTTACACCATTCAAAAGTGTAGTTTGGGTTGCGTGCCTTTTATCCACGTCAGGTGGCCACGTTGTTTAATGTGAGATCAGGCTAAGACAAATAAGTCGTAGCCTGGGCGACAAATTGATATTTTTACTGTGATAGTGCAAAGGGCGTGGTCCGCAATTAATCAGCGGTAATTCACCCGCTGGAAGGACGAAAGGGGCAGTCAAGGTAGAGGCGGGGGGAGATAGAGAGGAAAGAGAGAATGAGAAAGACGATGCAAAGAGAGGAGCGGAGAGGAGGGAAAAGGGGAGACGGGATGGGGCAGAGACAGAGAGGGAGACAGAGATACCACATTTTAAACAAGATCGGAGGGCGATAAATTTTCTTTGAGCACACGTATCTTGCACTTCAACTTTCGCATGTGATCTATACTTACAGATAAATATTACGATGAGATAGAGCACTTCGAATAATAAAATATTTTATAATCAGAATCCAGTTACAGCGGGGCCCTGTTTCGTAAGGTAAGAATCGAGTTCCCCCTCCCTATCCTTACTGTGTTCTCCCCCCTCTCCCCGGCCGAGCCGCACCCGACGAGCCACTGTCTTATTTTCACTCGCCCTACCTCTGTTATTTCTTTTCCTCTTCTCGCCCTCCTCATCGTTCCACGATGGCAAGTAATGTTGCCGATCAGACGGGAGGCCTCCGTCGGAAGGGGGTGTAGCTCAGATGGTAGAGCGCTCGCTTAGCATGCGAGAAGTACGGGGATCGATACCCCGCACCTCCAGTTATTTTTAATAACTATTTTTGGAAAACATAAATCACTACTGTAGCCTAATGAGAAAATTTGTGGCCCCATCTAGACCGCGTCAACTTTTTGTACTGTTACAAGTAAGCAATCGTTACCAAACCATTCACTGTACAAGAACTCGTGTTGTGAAAAGATAAGAAAACTACTGGATTTTCTCTGTTAAATCGATAAACGGGTTTTTGTGTAGATTAATATTCACATTGGAAACGTAGTGTGTGAATGTCACTCAGTTCTAGGTGTGTGAATATCCATTCGTACACTCAGAGGGGTAAACGTGTGAATTTTCTAGAAAAAAAAATCACACGTTTACCCCCCTAAGTGTACGAATAGACATTCACATACTTCCGTTTTCATTGCAAAATGACTGACAATACGAAGAAATCGTAAAACAGCAAATAACGTTCGTACACTTGATTTTTAAATTTACATAACTGTCTAGTAAATAATGTTCACAAACTTTGTAAGAGAACAAAATATACTTTGTTCTTTTAGAGGCAGTTCGTTCAGCAAAATTTGTAACATCTTGTACAGTACAAAATAATTGTTTTAAGTGTAGTGGTTTTTCGCAATTATCGGTAGATTCCTTACATAACAAAAAGCAACGAAAAGAGCTCCCCAGCCCCATACACTACTTCAGAAATAGCAGTGCTTCTTCAAGCATTATACTTTACAGCGGGCGAGCATATAGTGTCTTGTTGACGTGTTCGCCGAGGCAGCATGGAGGTGGGGAGGGGAGGAGTGTAAGTAGGAAGGTGTGGTGGGGGACAGCCGCGCCGCGGCTAGTATTCTCGGCGGGTTTTCTCCTACTTCACTTGGCAACCTAGTTGTGGCGAACATCTGGCCCATTAGCTCAGTTGGTTAGAGCGTCGTGCTAATAACGCGAAGGTCGTGGGTTCGATCCCCCCATGGGCCATATTTTTTTTGATATTTATGTCATTCAATAAATGAGAAAATATTCCCCACCGCACGCACTACCCTCTACGCATCTCCACCTATCCGTCACGCTTCCCCCATAGGCCTACACAAATGACAGCTAAATATGAGAGAAAAGTAGCACGACGCTCTTCTCCATCGCAACAACGTTAAAACGGCTCTAGCGCTTGGCTCTCTATGCTAGTCTAGAGTAAAAGGTAATAACATCTTAACACTACTTTTGCGTATAAGCCTAAGTGGTATCATCTGCTAAAAATCTGGAGCCGACCGGGCTTCCTATGTGGAAGAAGGCGAGAAGTTTGCCCAGACAGAGGCCTCGAGATGCGGTCAACGTATCTAATAAGCTCGCAGAAGACAGGGACACGGAACAGTAGTACGCAGCCGCTGATTTCTCTGATAAACGTAGCGCGACAAGACATGCAATGGCGGGTGCTTGCCTCTATCAGGCACCTACGGAAGGTAAAAGTGTTGTCGCATATTTCTTTGTCCAACAAAACATAAAGATTGCCATTAGATAGCAAAGGATCCTTGGCAAAAATTAATGAACACAAAATGTGCAGTAAAATTTTATCACGATCGCCGTAAAAATTGTTGTCGTAAATTTACGATATTTTTCATAAATTTGATTGAGAATTGATATTGTAAATGTAGCTGATGTACGGTTTCGAACATTTTTATAAATTTACATAAGTACTTCGGCAATGCAGTCGTGTTTTTTTTTTCTTTTAGACAAAAGTCCATCACAAAAATATCTGAGACTCCGTTTATTGTACGGGGTGAAAATAAAAGTTACGCCCAACGTGGGGCTCGAACCCACGACCCTGGGATTAAGAGTCCCATGCTCTACCGACTGAGCTAGCCGGGCTGGTGAGCGCCCCCGAGCGCATCCCATGTCGGCCGACAAGAATTCCTCCACTTTTCTTTCGGGACTGGCTTGGTGGCAGGCCTAGCGCGTGTCCGAGCGAAACGGGTCGGGGTCGCGTGGCGTGGCGTTGTGAGCGAAGCAGATGATGCCTGGTGGGCTGCCTACCTGCCCGGCGCTATCCTCCCAGCCCACCTTGCTCCTCGCGCTCGCGCTCCGTTCCGGATCGGCCGCTGTAAAACTTTTCCTGGGCCAACGTTGTTCTGTCGCTTTTCTCCGGACTCAGGCGCGTTGACGACACTGTTTAAAGCTCACAGAGAATTGTTCTGTAAACTACAATGAACCCTGCATCACTGTAATCGACAGTGAATTTTCACCGTAAGCTACGGTGAATTTCACTAGAAGGTACAGTGAATCAGGGTGCGTCACTGTAGCTTACACTGAAATTCACCATAGCTTACGGTGAAAATTCACTGTCAGCTTTAAATGTGGAGGCAGCCGAAGTATCGAACTTGACTTGACTAACCACGAGGCCTCTTTTGGCCCAGGAAACACGTAAAACACGTACTGGCCTCCAGTACAACTTACAAAGTTTAATACGTCGCGGGGCGGCAGTTGTTGGTACGTCAGTGTTAAGACACAAGTCTCTTTATAGCGGTGACTTGCGCACACACGTTAGTAAAGTAAGGGGTGGAGGGGTATATGGTTAGGTGGCTGCATGCGCTGACATTGGGAAAGCCACTCTTACTCTAAGTCAGACGATTGCCGTTGGGCTATCATATATATATTATATATCCCAGTCTACGACATACCAACATTCATAATAAAGAGTCTAAAAATATTTCTGTTGCTATGTGTGAGACCAACGAAAGGAAATTAAAGTTGCACACAATGACAAGATGACAGGGCCCTTTTTAACAGGGGATATCACAACTCTTTGAAGGCGTATCAACTTAAAAAGTATTGCGTTTTATAGTCAAAATCAGGAGCTACTTACACGGTATACTCGGATGTAGTGAAAAGTATAGAGAGGTAGAATAGCGGTTTTCAAGACATGGTGTAGCGCCATTGCGCCATTCTGGTACTGCACCCTTCAATGGTGCTACCCCTCTGCGCCATTTGGCGCACGTTTGGCTGCCTACCCCTCAGGCGCTGGTGCTGGCGCTGTCGCTGGCACCTCGTGTCAGCGGCGCCGCGCCACGGTGCGCGTCACCACTCTAGGTGTACGTTTGGTTGCCTACCTTGCCGGCGCAACTTTCGTCGAAGGGGTAGGGGGGGGGAGGATGCTGTGGGGTGGCTGGTGCTGCTGCTGCAGCTGCGGCTGCGGCAGCGGCCGTTACAGAGAGGTCGACTCAGGTCATACACACACACACACACAGCCTCCCTCCGTGTGAGCATGAAAATGAAAATGTCAGGAGTGGGATTCGAACCCACGCCCCGCAGAGCAACGCGGGACCAGAGCTTAAATCTGGCGCCTTAGACCACTCGGCCACCCTGACTCATGCCGTCTATCGTAAACGAAGCAGAGTGTGATGTCTCCTGGCGGTGGGTGAAGCCACGACTCCGATGAGGCGAATATGCAAACGTGTGTTGGATTAACTAGGACGCGCGCAGAGTGTCGTGTCGTTGCCCACCAACGCCCTACTGCGGGTTGTATGGTCAGCATCGTAAGGCTGCGGCGTGAACCTGGAGATGGACGATGTAAGCATATTTCGATACTATGGAGAAATGCAATCGATAGGAAAGTGTGGCACGAGCGCACCGTCGGGCGATGGTGGCCCATCGGGTGGCGGTCAGTCGCGGAGTGGTGGAGCGATCGAGTAGAGGTGTGCAGTGCGAGGATCAGTGGCGTGGTAGTGTGCAGTCGTGATCGGTCGTCGGGTTGCAGTCAGTCTTAGAGTGGTGAAGTGAAGCAGTGATAGAGTGCAGTGCGTGGGCTGGTGAGTACAGGGAAGAGCAATCCAATGTCAACTTAATACCACAGAGAATAGTTAGAAACTAAGTGTGTTTTGTGTTTGACTTCCAGTTGAGACAATCTATTTTCATACCATTTTTGAAGGAAGATTGTGAATCCCTACAGTGCAGTGCGTGGGTTGGTGAGTACAGGGAAGAGCAATGCAATGCCAACTTAAAAACGTAGAGAATAGTTAGAAACTAAGTGTGTTTTGTGTTTGACTTCCAGTTGAGCCAATCGGTTTCTACACCATTTTTGAAGGAAGATTGTGAATTTCTATGTGAAAGTTACAACACCTGTTTTGGTGAGTACACTTGTGTGTCTAAATATATGTTTCGTTTTGTTACACCTGTGTGACGAATGGCATTTTGTGTGTGCAGATTACAATGAAGTGTAACTGGTGTGGCGAGCAGTGCGGCGACGCCGATGGACTCCTGGCGCACATCATTCAACGCCATGCACCGAAGCCCGATGTAAGTGTTGCCTGGTGCTCCAAGCCAAACACTCACAAACCACGCACAGACACACAGGCAGTTTTTGATTGTACCACCTGCAGTAAAACTTTTAAGCATAAACGTTCACTAAAACGCCATGAACAGGAGGTTCATTCGAACAAACTGCACACATGTGAAACATGCAAGAAATATTTCAAAAATGTAAGGAGTTTAAAGGAGCATATAAAAAAACTTAAACATACTTCAAAACCTAACCCAGTGGTCAAGCCCCAACCTGTGCCTAAAAACTATAAATGTAGACAGTGTAAAGAAAAATTCAAAACTTTATTTCTTTTGTATTCTCATAAAAGATCATGCAACTCCCCTAAATATGACAAGTATGTTTGTGATGGGTGTTGGCGGCGCTTTTCAACATCAAGTTCGCTGAGATACCATGTAAATGGTTGCAATGATAGGAAAAGGAAGGTTGAGCGTGCCCGAAAGGTGCATGACTTGTGCTCCTCCAAGTCCCACGTGGGTGGAGACTGGAGCACAGAGAGTGCAGTTGGAGGAGACGCTCGAATTCACAATCTTATCATTACGGACCTTCATGATCTACAGCTAACTCTGTTGAAAAACAAAGATAGCATTAAATGCACGGTGCAGAAGGATCTGCAGGAGTTGCGTCGAATAAAATGGTATCTGTCTGCCTTTATTCGATGTCAGAAGGCGGGTGAAGTAGAGCCTGAAAACGCCGTGCGTTATATGCGCTGCAGCCCGCTGACCACATTGCAAGATGCTGAACTAAATGAACAAATTCAGGAGGCCATTTTGGGGGTGATAAATTCATTTGATAAAGCTCAGGGGGAGGGTTCACAAATTCTGTTTGAAAAGGTTGAGAAAATTGAACTAAGGGTGGCTAAATACTCACCTTTGAAGGGTTCTTCTTACATGCCCTTACCCAAAAAATTCCAAAGCCCAACAAAGGGGCTTGTAAATATTAAAAATTTTGATAACAAATGTTTTTTGTATTGTTGCCTTGCGGGAGTTGAGCTTCCGGCAACTCATCCAGAGCGAGTGAGTTGCTATCGTCACAGGTTAAATGAATTTAACATGCAAGGCATCAGCTACCCAGTAAAAATAAAAGATATCACTAAATTTGAAAATCAAAATTTAGGGGTTAGTGTTAATGTTTTTGGATTAGAAGAAAATAAACAAGTAGTGCCAATGCGCATTACCAAAAAACTTGGAGATCATCATATAAATTTATTGCTTCTACAGGGCGGGGAGGGAGGGGAGGAAGGTGAGACTGAAGAGGAAGGAGAGGAGTGCCATTATGTACTCATTAAGAATATATCTAGATTTTTAAATCATTTAACAAAACGCAAAAGAAAGTTGCATTGGTGTGAAAACTGCCTTACACCATATGACACACACAAAAAATACTTGGAGCACAGGCAGCAGTGTATCGAGCACGGCGCGCAGGCGGTGAAGATGCCACGCCCGCAGGATGCAACCATGCGGTTCCAGCAGTGGGGGCACCAAATGCATCACGACTTCGTCATTTACGCCGACTTTGAGAGTGTCATCGTGCCGTACAACTCACCCTGCCCTGACCCATCAGTCTCATCGACAACGCGAGCAAGCCGTCACGTGCCCTGCGGGTTCTGCTATGTGATCGTGAAGGCCGATGGGAGTCTGCTTAAGGAGCCAGTCCTGGAGCATGGTGAAAAAGATCTCGTGAAAAGGTTTTTACTGCGCCTTCAAGAGGAGGTAAAAATCATTACAGAGTTAAGGGGTGAATTGTATGAGCTGGACATGAGTGAAGATCAGGAAAAAGACTTTGAAAAGTCTACAAAGTGTTATATGTGTGGGGATGCAGTGCCACGTCCCGGTGTAAATAAGGTGAGAGACCATGACTGGAGTAAACCTGTACATAATTTTAGAGGGGCTGCTTGTCAGTACCCGTGTAATCTTAATCTCAAGCGTAAAACATACATTCCTGTACTGATGCATAATCTGAAAAACTATGATGGTCATATGGTTCTATCAGAGATAGGTCAACTGAGTGACGGTAGTGACATCTCTGTTATTCCTAGGAATAAAGAAAAGTATGTAAGTTTCCAGTGGGGCCTCTTGAGATTTCTTGATAGTCTTGGCTTTTTGAATAGCAGCTTGGACCGATTAGTTGCCGATCTGACGGATGAGGATATGTGTCGGCTGAAATCTATTTTTCCTGATCCTGATACCAGAGCACTGGTTAGTCGAAAAGGTGTGTACCCTTATTCATTTTTCGACTCTTTTGCTAAATTTCAGGAAACGTCTTTACCTCCACCGGAAGCATTCAAAAATGATCTGACAGGTGCAGATGTAAAAGCAGAAGACTACGAGCATGCTCTTAATGTTTTTAAACATTTTAAGATGAGTACTTTGCAGGAATTTCATGACCTGTACCTACTTACTGATACCCTCTTATTATCAGACTGTATGGAGGCATTTCGTAAAATGGCCATGGAGCACTACAAATTAGACCCTGTACATTTCTATACCACCCCAGGAATGGCATTCTCTGCTAGCTTGTTGTTTACAAAGCAGCGCTTAGAGCTTCTGGACGATCTTGAGACCCACCTGACTTTTGAGCAAGGGTTAAGAGGCGGGGTCGCGAGTATACAGCACAGGTATGTTGAGGCTAACAACCGGTACATACCGGAAACTTTCTCAGAGTCAAAACCATCTTCCTATATTATGTATTATGATGCCAATTCTTTGTATGCAACAGCACTCTGCTCAAAACTCCCTACAGGTGGGTTTAGACATTTAACGGCAAGTGAAATTAATGATTTTGACTCTGCTAAAATCAGCTCTGATTCGGATGTAGGCTATCTGTTTGTTGTGGATGTCACTTACCCTAAACATTTGCATGATTATCATAACGATTTTCCACTAGCTCCAGAGCATATGATACCTCAGTACGAGGGCTTATCTAAATTACAAAAGAAAATGTTAAGAGACTTTCAGTTGTCTGACAAAAGTACAAAAAAACTTGTTCCCAATTTGTACGATAAGAAAAATTATGTTGTGTATGCTGACACTCTCATGTTATATTTAGAATTAGGCTTAGAACTTACAAAAATTCACCAAATAATTGAGTTTGATCAGAAAGCTTGGTTAAAGCC
>NW_026267233.1:845673-846783 GCF_000697945.3 Frankliniella occidentalis
TACATGCCTTTTTTGACAACAGAGTTTCCACCCGCTGTCAGAACCAACACATAAAGAAGAAAAAGAAACAAAAGACAAGACTTTACCTCGGCCCAAGTGGCCTTCTCATGCATTAGTAAACGGTTTACATCCGCTTCTGCCCTTTGGCGTCAAACAACAAGAAGAGCAGAGCGAGATAAGGCGCGCGCTGGGACTCTAATGGGTTTCTAATAGTGGGCGCGTGGACACAACGACGTGGCCGCCGAATACGTCACTCTCTTTTCACGCGAGTGAGGAACTCATTTTCGAGAAAGGTTGACGAGAGCGCGTTTTGTCCAATGCCCGATTGTAGTCGGATCCGCGTTGACGTATCGAGCTGTTGGCAGCAACAGTTGTTGCTCGCATAAAAGGCAAAGTAGATTTGCAGATGAACTATGCAAAGACCACCTCCGAAATCATTTTGGGTGAGCCATCCGAGTAGCAAGTAGTGGCTCCGTAAATGGTCGCACTGGAAACGCAAATGTATGAGTGTCGCACACTTGTAGGTGCACACTGAAAACGTAAAGCGTATGAATGTCGTAGGTGTGTGAATACCCATTCGTACACTAGTAAAGGTACATACTTGTCCACACACTTGGGTTTCCGGTGTGGCTCCACAGGCGAAGGAGGGCCCAGTGACCCACAGAGCAGGCGGATAGACCTGTTTTTCAACACTGCCCTTCCCCGCGACGCCCTTTGCAAAGGAAGAAGAAGAGAGGGAGACACGCGCGGTAGGCCGAGCAGGGGCGATAGTCGATTGGCCCGGTCGAACCGAGGAGCCCATACAACTCCGAAAAATCTTGTACACCTGATTTCAATATTTCACACGATTTCACGGATTTCAACGAATTTTCTTTGATTTCAGTAAGATTTCCGGTGATTTCGTTTTGATTTCCACTGATTTCAGTTAGATTTCCATTGATTAATTTCAGGTGATTTAAAGTGAATTCGAGTGATTTCAGATGAATTTAAGAGATTTCTTATGAATATAAGAGATTTCTAATCACTAAATTTTCCAGATTTCAAGGTGATGTTTTAGTGATGTCAAATGAATTCAAGGGATTTGATTGCGATTTCTATTGAATTCGAACG
>NW_026267233.1:848133-849383 GCF_000697945.3 Frankliniella occidentalis
TACGGTTACGGCTACACTCGTAAATTGGACCCATTTCCGGTTACGACTACGGTTACGGTTACACTCGTAAATTGGACCCATTTCCGGTTACGGTTACGATTAAAGTTCCGGTTACGATTACGTTTACTGTTTCGGATACGATTACGGTTAGTCAGCCCGGTTACGGTAAGAACGTTCCGGTTACGGTGATGACGACGTATCGGCAGTGACTCAGAGCCCCCATGAGACCAGAGCACATGTCGCCCATGTAAACTTTTGACGCCGAGCACAATGGTGGTGTTTTCGTTGCCGTATCTCTAACAGTTCTCAAGATAGCCAGGGGTTGAAAAATCGACTCTTTCCAAACTCCACACATAGGTTTGACTTGTGTTTCCCTTACGTTACCCTTAACCGTTTCTCCCTGCGAAGCTTAGTTTAAGCGCTACGACGTTTTAAAGTTTTATATTTTCCGGTTACGATCGTAATCGTTTACATTACTCGTAACCGTAAACTGCTGACCGTAACCGGGCTACGGTTACGGTCGTATTCGTAAGCTTACTCGTAACCGTAAGTGTAAACCGTAATCGGACTACGGTTACGATCGTAATCGTAAATTTTAACCGTAACCGTAGCAAATTACGGCCGTAATCGTAAATTTTGACCGTAACCGTACAAAATTCCGGCCGTAATCGTAAATTCTGGCCGTAACCGTAACCGGAATTTTCGGCTGGGAGGATTCAAGTGCTTAACCCATTCATAAGAAATTGCCCTTCTATTAACGTATTTCATTGGCGCAAACGACCCTCCGATCAGCTGAGCCGGCGCTGGCTGGGGCCCGAATATATGGTAAAATTGATGTTCTCGGATAGGGTTTTTCCACCTCTAATTTTGTTCGCCACATCGAAAAACGCGTAAAAACGAAGTTTGACGTCTCTCCAATAAAAACTCGCAATTTAGTAGTACCCTACTATTACCCGATCCCCCAGCCGGTAGGGTGACACCCAGGGGTTCGGAAGGGGGGGGGAGGGGGAGAAACAGAGACAGAGCTGGAACCCCGCCGCTCCGGTAGTCTCGTCCTCCAGCCCACTCACTTCTCCCTCTCTCCCTCCCGACCACCCCCAAAGCGACCCGCGACGAGGCGTAGTTAGGGGGGAGCTGTTGGCAGCAACAGTTGTTGCTCGCATAAAAGGCAAAGTAGATTTGCAGATGAACTATGCAAAGACCACCTCCGAAATCATTTTGGGTGAGCCATCCGAGTAGCAAGTAGTGGC
>NW_026267234.1:0-16279 GCF_000697945.3 Frankliniella occidentalis
CGGGCTGCCCGAACAAAAGTAGCTCCGGGGGCGGCCGCTGCCAGACGAGGGGGCGCTCGCGTCGTCTCGGCAGTTCCTGGTGTGTCGTCGTCTGCTGCGGCACGTCGCGGCTCTGCGAGCTACCGAGGTAAAATTCTGCTGATCTCCCGTCGGGGGATTTTGACAGCGATTAAGTGAGGGTGCCCGCCACACGTAGGACGACGGGGACGCTTGAGGGCCGCGACGTCCTCTCCCCCGGCCCCCTGACGTCGACGTCGCCGTGTTTTCATCCCAGTGACCCCGTCCTGCGGCAGGTCGCTGTCTCCGAAGCGGCCCGGGGGGCCATTGCGCTGTGCCACCCGCTACACAGGGGCGCGCTTGAGCACACTCCGGACGCAGCTGCCGCGACGCTTCACAGCCGCGATGCCATATCCCCGGCTGCCATAAAAGTCCCCCGGGGGCCCCGGGACTGTTGCGCGGAGCAGCGGCGTTCGCTTGTAATGTCCGAATGCGTGTGCAAAGTCGGGCTGTGATCTACGCGTCCAGGTGCGAGTGACGTCCTATGTAATTGGGCCTCTCGTGGTCTTGATGCGCATTGCGCTGCCGAGACTGCTCGATCCGCGCGTCCGACGCAAAATCGTCCGCGGGGAGAGAGGGGGGGGGAGGGGGTCAGGCTTCGGTGATGGATGGCCTTGAGCGGGCAAACGTCAGTGATTTCTGAATATATGAGTGACGGCACTCGAATAGGATTACAAGCTACCGACAGTTGAATATATGGATAATTATACGACGGTTCTGTAGAAGAGGTAGGAACTGGAAACATTTGGAGTCGGAGGGGATGCTGAGGCTGAGAGCACGATTAGGCCTAGGCACAGCAGAGCTCGGACCCGCACGGAAACGTCGCCATTAGAGTGTCATGATTTGCATCCCTCATCTTATTTTTCCTAATCAAGGAGTTCAACTCTCGGGAGGCGGAGCCAGTTAGCTTTAAACACGCCAACGGTTCAAAACCCCGCACTGATGACTGCTGTGTTCTCGTCCCAGCAGATGACACGGAAGCAGAGGTTCTTCATGTTGGACCAGCTCGCGGTGAGAGTCTGTCTGATGAGTGTGGCAAACGGCATCCATGTTTGTTGGGAGCTTGACTAGTGTGCTAATAAGGCCAAATAAGCTTATCAGACGGATAACTGCCGGATAAATGGCTTTCTGGTTTTCCTGTGTTTTGTAAATGGTTTAGGAGACATCGTGGCAGATACATTCACGAGTGATATGTGTTAGTTGTGACTAGCAGCACGTAGGGTCGATGCACCAAGTCGAGTAAGCAACCCATCCACACCGTAGTACCTGGTGGTACAGTATAACTATACGAAAGTGAACAGGTGTTTTCAGCTTTCCGGTACAGTTTGTCGTGTTGTGATACTAGTTTCGTGCTGATTACTGTATCACAATTTGACATAATCCCCCGTATTTCAGGTCCAGTGCGGCGAGGAGTGCGTAGGCGAGCGTCCACCGCGTCCAGCACCTTTGCTGTGGTCTCCGTTTACGCTCTTGCCGTTGATACTACGCCAGATAACCATGGGCATTCAGGTACACATGGACGTAAAGCTAGCGTGTAGAAAGATTGCTCCCCCATGCACTCAGGTATTCAAGTCAGTAAATGCGCTGGAACGCACTATCCTCAGCAGGATTACTAGACACTGCAACTCTACTTGTAGGTGCGTCGGGTGCTCAAGCCGCGCGCGGCAGCCACTGCCTATGACCACGCGTCTCAGACGGAGCCGACGCCAACGGTCTGCAGCAACCCCCAGGCCCAGCAGGGTGCCAAGGCAACTGCCCCGCGCAAGAGGGTAGGTGGTCTGTACTCGCGTCTCGAAACTGAGACTCGCGTGATTTTTATTTCCGTTGAACGTATTCCGCCGATGGGTGCTTAGATTGTCATTCGTCCGTATTATGGCCTTTTGCAGACAATCTACGTGTACAGCCAAAAGCACCTGCTGACCCGCGTCTACCGCATCTTTGGCCTGCGCCATGGGACCATGATGATTGCCATCCATGATTTGGTAAGTGTGTGTGCAGTGTACAGTCCAAGTCAATTACCCAGTGACACCCGATAGTCTGACTCCTACCATCTGACACCTAACTATCTGACACCTAACAAACACGAACACGTCTGACACCAGACAATCTTGACACCTCCATCTGACTCCGAACCATCTGACCCCCTAAGGCCTTACACCTGACTCTTGACAGTCTCACATCCAAAAGACTGTCATTCAAAAGTCTGCCAGTTGACAGTGACATCCGGAAGTCTAACGCCTGACAGTCTGACACAACGACGCTCGCACTGACTGGGGGGGTCATTCGCCACTGCGCAGCTGTGGAGCTCCTTCGTGGTGTTCCTGCTGGTGCTGGCCACGGCGCACTCGCGCGAGGTGTCGCGCATCGTGGAGGGCGACATGCAGGCCCACATGGCGGAGCACGCGGCCGCGGAGCGCGCCGAGCACATGGCCGGCCTGGGCTCGGGCCTGGCCGACCAGGACAACCAGAACCGCACCTCCTTCTACATGCAGTACGTGCAGGTGGCCTACGACCAGGCGCGCAGCATGATGGCGCACGACAACAACGAGGTCAAGCTGCACACGGGGCTGCACGTCGCCACGAGTGAGTCTCCCTAAATCTCTCTCACACTCACACTATTATCGCGTAGCCCGACTGGCTCGTTCGATGTTGTTAACACCCCGCGCTCTTGCTCCACAGTGATGACCATGCTGATGGTGTTCGGCATCTCCATGGCGGGCATCGACATGATCGCCTCCATGATGCTGCTCGCCGGCGCGATGCTGGTGAGTGGTCCCTGTCCCCGTCTCATTCTCTCACTCCCTCACCCTCACACTCTCTCATATTCTCGAGCTCTCACTCTGTCACTCTCCCTCGCTCTCTCACTCTCTCTCGCTCTCTCGCTCTCTCACTCTCTCACTCACTTTCTCTCATATCACTATCTCACACTCTCTTACTCTTCTCGCAGAACGTGCGCCAGCTCATGATGCCCTGGCTGTCCCTCCGCCTGATCGAGATGCTGCTCGTGTTCGGCGGCACCCTCGTCGTGATGCTCGTGTACGCGCGGGGCATCATGCTGCTCAAGGTGTTCCTGGTGTCCCTGGCGTTGCTCGGTGAGTTGTGAGATTTGCACCCGTTACGGTTACTTTGTGCGGTAGCCAATGCATTGCATATGACATATGTCTTTGTGTGTCTGCCCGCAGCCGTGATCCTGTACCACTGGTCGGCGGCCTACTCCCTGCACGAGCACATCTGCCGCATGGAGCGCACCGGACTGGTGCACAGCACGCACAGCGCGCGCCCCATGGCCCTTAACACCTCCCTCGCCATGCTCAACACGGCGAGCTGCCCCTGCTCCTGTCCGGGCGTCCCCGGCGGCGGCGCCCAGCGCATCTGCGGGCCCAGGGTGCTGCACGGCACCGACGGCACCCGCATGGTCTGGAGCTCCGTCTACAAGTGCCAGCTGCCCGACCTCCGCGACGGCAGCGTCCTGCAGGACCTCCGCGACAGCCTCCTGGACGCCGCCTCCGCCGACAAGAACGACCTGCTGACGGG
The DNA here is from genome assembly GCF_000697945.3 of Frankliniella occidentalis. Classification (NCBI taxonomy): domain Eukaryota; kingdom Metazoa; phylum Arthropoda; class Insecta; order Thysanoptera; family Thripidae; genus Frankliniella; species Frankliniella occidentalis. Next base: position 3,592 of record NW_026267234.1, read on the forward strand.
CAGCAACCGGAACCTGTCCGCCACCACGCCGCCGATGGACGGCATGCCCGTCGAACTGTTGGTGCCCATGGCGAATGTCGTCAGCAACAACAAGGAGTAGGGTGGCCGTGGCCGTGGGGTCCAGCGCGCGGCAATGGGGCAGACCCGGCCAGGAGTGGGAGTCGCCAAGAGATCAAACGATGCTTTAGACTTTCATGTCTGTGGCCGGGAGGCGGGAAGGGCGGCAGCGCGTTAGCAGCGAGTATGCAGCGGACCCAGTCGTGGAAAACTCGTCAAGAAACGACATCGACTCGACGACGTATATTCTCAACGGCGGCACAGTTCCGACCGCGTTTCTCGCTGGGGAGGCTATTTGTTTGCGCCAGGTTTTCATTTTCTCTCTAAACAAGACGGCTCTTTGTGACGACCGCGTGTTCTATAACTGTAGATGTAAGGAGTAGGCCGCGCGTTAGCAAACGGTGCCATATATTCCACTCCCGATCCTTAGGTGGGAGGTTTTAATTGTTCTACACGTCATTTAGTGGCGAGGATCATATTTAATGATTGTTGCCACTTTTCTATATACTTTGCGGCATAGGCTAATGCCGCGCCGCTTTCAGTTAACATACATTTAGCTTTAGCGATTAATTTAAAGGCGAGAAGTGTTAGTGTCTCTCCTCGCTAAAGAATAATTGCAATGAATCGCTTTAGGTGGTTTAGACGAAACTAAGAGGTGTCAGCAGCCAGTCCGCAGAGAAGACACACACTATGGTAGCAGATTCAGATGTTGTGTGCTTCTGCTCTCGTTTTGTTTTTGTTTTTTTCGAAAGAAAAATAGCAATGTCGGGTTTGAAGAATGGATCTTTTCACAAAATGAGCCACTGTGGCACCTCCCCTTTACGCGCCCCCTCCCCTTTTTCCCCAATTCTCTCTTAATTTGCGTGTTTTGCTTCCCCAACTATTTATTGGAAACCTTTCTCCAGAACTGTACAAAGTGCCCGACAGAAGACACGCACTACTTGGACTGATTTTGACAGATTATGCGATATCTTATGTTAATGTCTTCTCGTACCTGCAGAAGTAGGTTTGACGGTGTCCCCAGAATGAACGTTTCACGAGGCGACGCTAATGATAGCGCCTGTAATGCGCTGGGTAGGCCCACCCGCCAGGCAGCCATGTGACGCCGGCGGCCCGCGCCCAGCGCGGCAGGCGCGCGGGCCTCGGGCAAGAGAACATTAGACGACCAACGTTCCCTCGTGTCAACTCGGGGGACTTTCATTGTCCTTGAGGCAGACCCTAACGCGACTGACTCTTATACTCTGTTTATTTCAACAGTGACTCATTATGAATGAAAGAAGTCGTTTCGGTTTCTAGGCATGTTTACGCCAATTATACTGTTCTGTGTGTGATTTTGCACAAAATTACTGTTATTCGTATTGAAAGACATTGCATTACCCTAATGAAGATTGAGTTACTACAGAGCAAGAAGGGTGCTCACCTTGTTTTAGACTGTTAAACATTTTCAGTAAGAGTAAGATCTGTTTTTAACTAGTTTGTAGTAGGTTTATTTTTTCTCCAAATATCAAGTTTATCAGTATCTTCATGGTACACGACTTTTATGTTGGTCTCGAATGTTGGTTGCAACGACAACCGACATGTACGAAACATGCACAGAACGGCTGTGATTGCTCGATGTGATTTGAAAAGTTGAATAAGTTATGTATAATTTAGAAGTATTGATGAGTAAACTAGACCAGGTACGGACGGGCGCTCGAAGGACAGCGTAAAAAGGAGCGCAAGTTTTAAACAGCCTTGAGTTGATTTTGATTTTATGTTTATAGGAATTTCTCGCGAACGAAAGAGATGGCATGCCCGATTGCTCCCATGCAATAGTCTGAAACTGTACCGTGGAAATAATGTCCATGATTCATGTGCGGGTCTCGGATCAGCGTGCCAAAAGGACTGATTAGCTAGGTGTGCCCGTCCCCTTGTCTATATGTTTATAAAGTTTCGCTGTGAAAGAAGGAAAAGTTGTGGTCGTGCTCGTTCCGCTCAGGCCTAAGGGTTTTGTCAAGAAATACACAAGAAAAGCGTGCCAAAGTAATGTAGCAGATAGGACGGCCCTCACTTGAGTGAAATCGCCATAATGGCATTCCCTGTTTTGACACGTTCTCTATCACTTATCTCCTAAAGTGATTCAAGAAATTATCACCATCACAATACATATCTCTGCTGTAGTCCTCTTCATTTCGTTCTTCTACAAAACATCTTCAGTATATTCATTTTCAGTAGCCGAAATTTACTTTTAAACAAATGACAAATAATGTTATTTTTCATCAAGATTCCAGAACTACTGTTTTCCATATTGTCTAACCAAACTATATTTCTAGATGCTTCCACACTAAAAAGCACGTGGGTGTTTTGATCTCTGTCAGTTCCTTACGGCCCAGAGGAAGACACTCAACCTCAAACTTTTCTCTATGCTAGAAAATATATGTGTTAGTCTATCTGAACGTGTGATGTTAAAAGATAATAATGAAAATAATAAAGAAGACATGCCTACACGGTTCAAGACAAAATGAGTATCTCTTTAATCGGACCCTGCACACTGTAAGCGTCGCGTCGTTTCGCCAGAATTCCTACATTTCCAGGCAGTTGAGATGACGCCCCTCTTTGGCCACTCTGCCGCTACCGTTTGAATGCGGCGCGGTGCCACCGCTCGACGCGGTGTGGCGACCGGGCGCTAGGTGGCAGAACGGCAGCGCGGTGCAGCGCGGAGCGGACCTTGCAGCGGGGGTAGCGGCGGCTGTTGCGGATTGTTACCGACAGGGGGCGCTGCCGCCCCAAACTCTTGTGCCAGTCGTCGGTTGTCGGCCGAGCGGAGCGAGCGACAGCGAAGAAGGCGCGACCAGAGTCAGCAGAGAGGCGACAGTTACCCTGCCAGGTTCGGCAACCAGTGTGTCATGTGCGTTGCTAGCGGCCGCATCGGCTCCGTGTACGTTACGTCCCGAAAGCCGAGTGCACGACTTTTCGTGCATCGTGAGTGCACAAAGTGCACGCCCGTGAGTGTGTTGATGATCCCGACATGTTTGTGAGTGAGTGGTGTGTGTCTGTGTCATGAAGTCTGCCAACGGATCTTTGAATTGGATACCATGAATTACTTCCACCAGCGGCGGCTGGTCGGGGGCGCCTGAACTCTGCCCAAAAAGGTACTGTATTTTTAAAAGTCGGTCTAAGCACTAGCAAATTCGGAGTCTGTATTTTGAGGCCTTGCTTTTCATTCTTACCTAAAGGTTTAAAGTATTATGTATTTTGTCAATGAGCAGTACTTAACCTGAACTTGTCATACATCAGACTGAGGCCTACTTGTCATTTATTTGGTGAATTCATCGGCTTTTCAAAAGTTTCTCACCATAGTTATTGGCGTCCTACGCTGCCAAGCTGCACTTTTCCTTCTTTGGATTGTTTCCATCCGTGTTTCTGATCTCATGAACGTTTGTTATGATTTGAGGTTATGGCTGCCAGTTATGTGTTATCAATTGTCAGACAGATGCTTTTCATTCATGACATTTAAAGTCCTTCTTTGGCTTTATAATCGTATTTTATTTTTCGAAGCATAAATTTTTTTCACATCCTTTTCTTTTTCATGCTATCTGTTTCGAGTTTTATCATTACTTTTCATTGCTTTAACTTGTAGTGTATTGTCAAGGCAAACCGATGTCATTAGCGCACATATGCGTACCAATTTTTTCAAACTTTTTAGCTTACAAATTTCTTTTTAAGCCTTACAAATTTCTTTTCAAGCTACAAGGGCTTTAATATTTGTCGATGTTCTTTTACATTTTCACCATTAGATAGTGGCGTCCACATCATTTGCCTTGTTAGCCCCAACCTCGTAAACAAATATATTTCTGGGAGGCGTGTTCTGTTCTTTGCAAAGTAATGGGGTGAAACTTATTCAAAATAAAATCAATGTTTCTGAAAACATGTAAGTTTTAATTAATGACATTTTAGTATTGAAGTGGCTTACACTCGCTTTGGTACAATTTGACTCATTTGAATCATTGAATTCTAACTTGTTACTCTCAAGAGGGGGAGTTTATCAATATTTATTGGTTCTGGTCTCCCCCTCTTGTTTCGTTCACTTTCAATATACCTTTCCACAGTCTAGACTAAATGTGAAAATTGTGGTCATTTAAATTAAATTTTACTTTAATTCATTTCATTTCTTGTTACACAAATTTGTCTTTTTAAAGACAATTCTATTGCTCTCACAGTAGCCTGACACATTACACATCACAATTGTTTTATTCCTGGATGGCTTATACCGCTTGGGCCAGTGTTGTGACTCTCATTTTGAATGGATCGCCACTGCCGATTGGGCGTTTCTGTGAATCTCTTTGCCACTGCCCGTGAGATGGCAGTGTACATTTGGCACGGCTGCTCTGTTGTGGGTACAGTGGCCAGGGAGACCCGGCGGCCCGAGGACGCCCTCATCATGTGGTCTGTATTACCAGATTTTCCTAGGGACTGACTGGGCCAGAGATGCGGAGCCGGGTCGGACTGGGCTGGCTGGCTTATGTGCAACATTGCAACACTCGCTTGAGTGGTTGTCGTCCCGTGACCAGACGTTTGTTCGACCCGTGGTCCGCAACACTTGTCTGTTCTGCCCATTTTCCCTCCAGTTTTCCGTCCACTTGTTTAGTAGAGATATCGTAAGGGTGCATTCTAAATTTTGATGTGCATCTCTGACCAACTCTGACTGTACCCTACAGACAGAGTTTCGCTTGTTGCTGGGTAACGATCTTACGCGCGAGTAAACTATCTTTCCACGAAGAGCCCATCATCGCCCATCTCTCTCTTTCTTTTTGTGAACGAGTTGCCCCCCCCCCCCTCTCCGGTCTCCCTATTTTCTCCCTTCGGTTTTCGTCTTGAGAGAGAGGCGAAGGCCGTCCCCGTCACAGATCGCAGCCTCCCCTTCTCCCTTCAGCAGCCGAGCTATTCCGAGATATTACGGAAACGTTTTCATTTCCACCGTAGCCCGTAAATCTCGGAATAGTCTCTTTCCTCCTACTCAGGTACGCCCCCCCCCTCCCCCCGTTTTTACACCCCTTTCTTCCCCATTCGATTCTCCGTATTATTTTTCGCCTGTCTGGTTCCGCCCCCTGAGTGACGGTAGTGCAAGTATGTGTTCTACACAGCGCGCTGGGCGCATCTCGTGATGAAAGTCGCGGAGGGCGACGACGCGCCGTGCCGGGGAGGGGGGAGGGGGAAATCCCACTCGTAGGGAAGGGCTCGTGTCTGGGAATGTGGTGGGCGGATGCTGCCGCGCAGCATCTGGACCGCACTGCCCCTGTGTATCTCTTATCGGCTTGCAACCCCGCGTCATCTGAACGTGTTGCCAAATCGTTGCAAAACTTTTGAAAATTTTTCTGCTTTAAAAAAGTAGTTGGTCGCCCACGACAACAAATTACTGGTGAAAAGTGAAAAGGGCGTAAGTCCGTGACAACAAATTACTGGTGAACAGTAAAATGGGGGTAAGTCTATACGCCTTTTTCACTTTTCACCCTCTTTACTTTACCTTGGCTTGGCTTGAGTTACCGCGACGCCTCTTCTGTTGGCCCAAAGTTTTTTGATCCAGCCAGAGAGCCGTTCAAATTTCCCATACCCCACCAGACCAGCGCGCCTCCCCATTTCTCCCCGGATTAGAGCCGACCAGCCAGCCGGTCTCCCTCTGCTTGATCAGGAGTTATGAGTTGGTACAACAGAGGTGTGACTCTGCCCACGCGGGCTCACGCACTATCGGCCGTTACCCGTACCGGTATGCGCTACCCGCCGCGCGCCATAAGTTTTTCCCTCCATCGCTTCGCGTAGGAGGAGAAGGTAGAGGAGAGGAGGACGGAGACGGAGGGGAAGAGTTGAAAGGACGCGACCAGCGGGGGCACCGCGCTCGAGAGAACAGCCGACTGGAAGGCGCTTTTCGGCCCAGCGGGCTCCAGCAAGAGGAGCCGAGGGGAAAGAGGAAGAGAGGGAGAACTATAGGCGCGTTTTTTTATTTCCCTTTTTCGTCGCGAGATTAGTTCTGAATCGTCTGCTCGCGCGCGGAGGGGTATTCACCCGAAATAATGCGGCATTATCCCCCCCGGCGGATCCGCGGCGCGCCGTAGGATGGATGAAGGGAGGGGGGGGGGGGATTTCTGGCCTGCGGGCGGTGCGGGAGTGACAGCGAAATATGGTTGTTTGTTATTGTATGCGGCTTGGACTGGCGGCGGCGGGGGCCGCTGGACAGGTGGGGCGTGGCGCGGCGTGGCGCGGGGAGTTTAAAGGGAAGGCACTAAGGCAGGCCGCAGGTCGACCCCAGGCTGACCCCGGCTGATCGGGGGGTCGGGGTGCGCACGCGACGCGCGCCCGGCGGAGCAGATTCGCCGAGGAGCATCCTCCTGCCTCCTCCTGGTCTGTTCTGTCTGTGGTCGCACCCTATGGCGGATCCGCGTTCGCGGGCTGTGTGGAACTGGTGTGAGGAGCCCGACTGTTGTTTGTGGTGTGCTGTGGTTCAGCCGTGTTCTTGAACCTCGTTTTGAGACTCCTTTTGGAGAGTCTTCCGAGAAGCCAGCTTTATGCCGAGGGGGCCGCAACAACCTCGGCAAAACCTACTTTAATGTTTGTGGAGACCGAGTTTAAGCCCCTTTGCGTTCAAAATATTCGCCGCAATCCAGTGAATCGAGTAATTTGCTAAAAAGTGGGAGATTTCTGGGTTGTGGATTGCCCTATATTACACATGATTGCACGAGTTGCAGCCACCTCAGTCTGTACTACGTACCCTGGTCCCCGGGCGCTCTGGCTCTGTCGAGTCCAGTCGGGAACGCGGCGCCGCCGCGCCAGGCCCGGCGGCCCGTCTCCGGATCCGGAGAGTCAGTCGAAAACGGTTGAAAAAGCCGATGATGTAACGCCGGCAGAGCTAGGTGCCGGTTGACATCCTCTTGTTGTGGCTCTCCGTATCGCCCCCTCTCTCTTTCTGTCATTGTTGCTTCTCCCTCTCCTCCTCTCTCCCCCTCTCTCTCTCCTCCGTCCGTGTGGCCGCGGCGGCGCCGATCAAGTCTCGAGCCTTCTGCTCCTTGTATCGGAAGGGAAAGACACTATTATTAGCGCGTCCAATTGGCATACTTAAACTGCAAATAAGCGAGGCTGGCCTGTGCGGCGGGCCGTGGCGTGAGCGCTGGGGGGCCCCGGGCCTCGGGCCCATCGGCGGGGCGGTGACGGGGCGCCTATAAGCGTGTGACTGGGGCCCGGGGCCCACGGGGGTCGCATGTGGCCGAGGAGGAGGAGGAGGAGATGCGGCGGGTGCAGGAGGCGCGTGCGTGCGTGTATAGTGGAAGTGGACCCGGCCCAGCTCGACTCGGCCCGGACTTGTTCAGGGCACCGAGCACCGGCACCGGCACCGGCCGGCTCAGGCAGGCGAGGCAAAGACATCCTCCCTCTCCTTCTCCGGCCCCTGCTCTCTGCTACTGCTGCTATACTGCTGCTGCTGCTGCTGCTGCTGCTGCTGCTGCTGCTGCTGCTGCTTGCCGCTGCTCCGGCGTCGTCAGTCGTTCTCTGAGCAAGTGCGTGGCTTGCCCGCTGCGCATGCACTCACTCGAATAATAATTTGCACGCGTGACTTGACCGGCTGGCGCAAAACAAATAGGAACAAAAACACTTTCGAGCGAATTTTATCTTTTTATTGTTATTTTTGGAAGAGAGGGTCGGGTGCATTTGCAAGTTTTTCAAAAAAAAAAAAAAATGACAACATAAAACTTGATAAACTGTGAAGGATTTTTTGTTGTCCCTTGCAGTGTAAGAAGGTCTTCTTAATCCCCCCCTCCCTGCGTCCATTTTCCAGCGCTCTTCAACTCTACGCGGCGCTCGCCAGTTGCGTCCGCCGTCCAAAACAATTGCGGTTGCCGCTCTATGCTCTTTGCTCATGATGGCTCGTGGGTGATCCGTCAAGTCCACCTGTGCGCGTTGCGCCGGGCCCCGACAAAGCCCCTCCGCTCCGGTGTGGTTTAGTAGTATATTGCGCGCCCCGCCCCCTTGCCCCGCGCCCAACCTCTGCTGGACCTCTTAGATCATCGCCATAATAAGCGCCGAGGAACGACGCAACGTATGGAAGTCGTGGAAATGTCACTGAAATTAAAAGGTGCGCGCGCACACACGGAAACCGCAAAAGGGTTTTAAGACGTGTGAACGTTTTAGTTTTCATTGCGTATTTTTTTTAGGGCTCGTCAAAAAAACAACATGTCTGAATTAAACGCCGCGGAAAAAATGAAGTCGGAGCTAAATAAAAATTGGTAAAAATGTATCTTAGGATAGTCAGAGTGGAAGAACATCGGGGATGAAAACTGCTTTTCGTGCGGCCACTTTGGGCGCGAATCAAGTACCGCGCCCCCTGCGCCCCTGTCTCGAGGCACCCTCCTCTCCTCCTCGCGGCCGCCGTTGCGGTCACCTCTGCAGCCTCCGCGGCCGCCAGGGCTCAATTATTGGCGGTCACTGGCGGAGCGTGGCGGGGCATGGCGGAGCGTGGCGGAGCGTGGCGTCGGGCGGCTCTGCTGTGTCGTCGAGTTGGTTGGGGGGGGGGGGTGTCATTAACTGCTGCCGGCAGTGGCGCCGCCGCGGCCGCGGGGTGCGTCCGAGTGAGTATGCGTCGTAGTAGTACTCGGACCGCTCGAGCGATTATATCGATCCATATCGATACACGACATCGTCGTGCCATGCTGATGATGATGATGCTCACTGCCCCGTCATGGAGGCGTCGGCGGCGGTGCTGGTGGCAGACGCGACCGCGCTGTCGTGTCGCTTCTCACGCCGAATTTCCACCACAATTAGACATTAGCCAGCGTTACTCTTCCGAGGGGGGGGGGGGCTCCCTTTGATTGCGCGGCACGACATCGTTGTCCCGCCATCAGCGGAGGCGAAGGAGCGGAAAGGGACTGTAAAGGGGAGAGGGGGAGGGAGGGGGGGGGGAGAAAGAGGAGCCGAAGGGGCAAGAAGGCCGAGAGGAAAAAAATAAAAAGAAGTGATGGCCGATGCAGAATCTGGAGACTTTGATGGACTGGCTTGGTGCCGGCGTGTCGTGCCGGCGTGCCCGGCGGCGGCGGCAGCAGGGGGAGTGACTCTCCTCTGGTGGTTGTGCGCGCACAGTTTTACGAGAAGAGCGTAACATGTAGTATAGTTTTTAATTGTAATTTTAATTTTTGTAATTTTGTATTATTATATTATTAATTTTTTTGTGACTCGTGTTTTTCAGGAGGCGGCGATGCAGGACAGCGTCCGGGACGGAGCCCGGCGCGCGCCGCAGGTACGACGACATTTTTTTATTTTTATCTCCCAGTCTTAATTTTTTAGACATATATAAATTGTGGTGAGCTGGTTATATGATGGCGGTACTGCGCAGCCAGTGGTTGCTTGGACACTCTGTGGAATTGAAGGACCGACTTCAGAGGAGGATAGGGGCGTCCTGGTGTGCAATTGAAGAGGTGACGCGGGTGTTCCCCGGGGCGACGTGTGCACGCTGCACTTGCGGGGTTGGTTTAGTGGTTGGCCGTCGCGTCGTCGTGTGCCCCTCGCGGCGGCGGTGACGACCACCACCGCGGTGTGACTGCCGGGGCCGCGCCGCCGTGCTGCTCGTGTTCGTTATGAAACCAATAATAGTGTGTTTCCTTTCCGCTTACGCCACGCCACTTAAGTTTCCGCCACGGCCCACAACGGCGGCCCATAGGCCCGCGCGATCGGCAGCTCTGCTGGTATGTCCTGTCCTGCCGCATAGTAGTGGTCCGCGAGCGGGGACGCGCGTATGTGTGTATGTCTCCTTCTCTCTCTCTCTTTACCTCTTTCTCTCCTTCTCTCTCTCCCTCTCACGGGGCGTGACACTTCGCACACGCGGCCGCCTCCTGTTTGGCGTGTCGTAATGAGGATAATAAGGGCACGCGGGCGGGCGAGACCGGCCGGCGGGACGTGAGGCGTGCGTCGTTTCTTCCTCTTGCACTGGAAACGTTTTACTAAAAATAGAAAAACTTCTTAAACTAGAAAAAAAATCTACTCGAATCTACTAAATTCCAAGTGCACGAATGTCGCACACCTGAAGGGGAGTGAAAGAAATTCACATACCTGCAGGTGTAGAATTTTCGCACATCTGGGTTAGTGGCCAACTTTTCAAGTGTGCAATCTGTATTCGCTCACGCAAAAGTGTGTGAAATATTTTGTCGCCCACCTGCAGGTTTTTGAATGTTTCCACTCACTCGCCAGCAGGTGAGCGACATTCGTACACTTGGATTTCCACAGCAGCTTGGGCCTAATTTAATTTAATGCGCAAGTTACAACCCTCTGTTTTTTTAGCCCCGACCGTGTCAGTGTTGATAATCTATGGCATGAGTTATAAATTGAGTTGTGAGGCAAAGTTTCTAGTCCAAGCGGTATATACCCGCTGCTGCTGCGAGGTATACATGGTAACATAGTAACTCCTGGCTGCCGGCGTTCGGGCTTGACGAAGCCCATTCTATCCTCCTCACTCGATCCCCGCCCACTTCTGCCAAAATTCAAGGCGAGGTTTTCCCTGCTGCTCCTCCTCCTTGTGCGAAGCTCCGCGCGTCCGTATCTGACGCGCGGCGGGGCGGCGCGGCAAGGTGGAGCGGGGTGGGGGCGCCGTGCGTTTACCACCGCGGGGCGCGGCGCGGCTCGGGCGCGGGAATAAAAAAACAGTGCTTTGCGTAAAAATAGAGACGGGGGGTGGCGGCGGCGGCGGCAGCAGAACGCCACGGCGCGTAGCGGGGCGGGGCGGGCGGGGCGTCGTGACGTCCACCGGTCGGCGGAGGCGGCTGCTGCGGCTGCTCTGCTGCTCAGCGGCTGCTGCTGCTGCCGCGGCTGTTCTGGTCGGCGTGGCGGAGAGTGGCGGCGAAGCGTAGCCGAGTGAGTGTCCAGTTCATTTTGCTGGAGAGGCGTGGCGTGGCGCTGCGCGGCGCGGCGCGCTGAGGTCACCGCTCAGGTCCACTCCATCCAGATTGGCGCCGGCTCGGGGCTCGGGTGGGAGGAGTACAGAGGCCTTTGTGTGTGTCTGTCTTCAGTGAGAAATGAACTCCCCGCTGGGGCACTGGGAATTCCCTAACCCAAAAGAATATAATAAAATATATCACGATCACGTATGTGGAATATTTTGAAGGAAAATGTCATACATTCAAGATTGTCTCCACTTGCAAGACGACGAAAACTCGTCGTGCAGACAACTTCACCTGCTGCTCGCGGCTCGCCTCTTTGCGTCTGGGGTGTTTCGCGGGGCACCGTGCTCTACAACGGGGAGAGCGAGCGAGGGGGGGGGGAGAGAGAGAGAGAGAGAAGTACGAGACACGATTAGACCGAAGCGGGAGAGCGAGAGAGAGAGAGGGGACAGAGAGAGGAGGTGGAAGAGAGGGGCGTGATTGGAGGTCGCGACAGCGGCGCAGGGCTTTTGCAAGGGCACCTCCTCCCCCCCTCCTCCTCCCCGCCCAGTTTGTGCATGAAGGTGTGCTCGGCCGCGTATGGCAGGGCGAGGGCCGCTCAGCCGCGCTCAGCGCTACATTGTACACTGCAAAACACTCGCGGGGGAAGGTGGCTTCGGCCGGAATGTTAGACTTTTGACTCCACTTCAGAGAGCACCCAGCCTAGAAATGATCTGAAGGCATGAATTTTGTTTCTCTTATCGTCAAGACTAACGGACTATAAGTCTTCTTCAAACGTGCAGAGTGATGGTTATCGAATGTGTATTTTCTTCCGTTCCGATAAAAGGAAGAGTATGGCATCAGACAATGACGCATTTTCTTCAAATAAGCGAACAAAATAGATTAAATTCTGCACTTTGTCTGCGACATTATAAGGGTTTGAGGGGGGAAAAAAGAACGAGACAGGCAGGGAATTTAGAAGGGAGGTGTTGGGGAAGGGGAAGGGGAGAGGGGGGTCTGACACGATGCAGGCTTCTCGCACACACACACACGTCTCACGCCAGCGGAGCACGGCACTCCGCGGCAAGGTATCGTATCATCACATCGGCCGGCTCCACCCCGCCCCACCTCGCCTCGCCCCACCCCGCCTCGCCCCACCCCGCGCCCCGCCGCACACCCCGCCGCGCCACTCCACACCACGCCCTCACGTAAGGCCCTTAGGACGGTTACCACTTGTCGTTACGGTCCCGGGGCGGGCGGGGCACGGCGATGCAGCCGGCCAACGCCTACATGTACTGGTCGTCCGCACACAGTCGTCGTCGTCGTCGGGGGGTTACAGGCCGAACCAAAAGTGGACGTGCGAATTTCACGGCCAACCTGAGATCGTCACACAAAATTGAGCGCGGCATCGCAAGCGAAGCTGCGGCGCTCGAAATAAGATCCGAAATAGTCGTGTATAATGGGTGTGTGTGGTCGGGTGTTGTGAACGGCGCGGGTCAAAGATTTTATTTGATGTCCACTTTTTCTTTTGCGTGCTCAGCGACTTGAAAACTGCTGAAAGGAGAGCAAAAGCGAGGGGCGAGTGAGTGAGAAGAGAGAGAGAGAGGGGGAGGAGGGTGTATACGGCCATTGATTATTTTCTTAGCAGTAAGGTATATTTAGTGTAGGAGGGGGAGGGGTGGTATGGTGCTCGGATTGGCAGAGGGAGTATAGCAAAGCTTGAGCGTTCGGGTGCACGAGACGTCGGGGGAGAAGGTGAGGGG
>NW_026267234.1:16409-27490 GCF_000697945.3 Frankliniella occidentalis
CCCATCCCCCCCTCTCCCCCTCCGCGCCCGGACGCGTTGTTGCACATGGGTGCGTGTGAGGTGACGCTCCCTTCCAGCAGAGCTGTCCGATTGCTTTCACCCCGGGGCGCTTGCTCGCTCACCTGTCCCCGCCTCATACCCGTCCCATCGTGGGGTACGTAGCCGTGGGAAGCACAAGCACCTCTCCTCGCCGTGTAGCGATTGCGCCTTACGCCCTTTTGAATACAGAGATGACGGAGTGTTTGACCGTTTGCGACTCTTTTTATGAACGTTGCAGCACCGTTTTCGCAAGCGCTTTCACGTGTGGATTGCCTTTTTGGGATCATCCACAGAAAGTAACGCGCGCGCCATTCGCCGTTACGAACCTGCCGAAGTTCAGCTTTTGCGAGCTCCTAGAACGCCTGGTGGGTAGGCAACAATTCGCTGACAATGCACGCGTGTACCGCGGGGTGGCCTACCCGGAGTTTCGCAGGCGCTGAGCTCCCGTAACTCTCGTATGATTCTGAGGTAAAAGGGGTACTTTCTTGACTGTCCCCGTGCCATGCCCCTGGCCGAGACCACCGTCGTCGTCGGGTACTCGTTCGTCATACTCCTCTTTTGACGTCACCGCTCCATCGTGTTCTGCCCCATACCACCACCACCACCACGACCACCGCCGCGCGCCGCCTCCACCGCGGCCACCACCACCAGCGCCACCACCATAACCACCACCAGCGCCACCACCACAACCACCACCAGCGCCACCACCACCACCACCACCACCACCACCTTCGCACGACCGCCCCGTAGCCTGCCGGTGCTCTCTAGTCACTCTTCCATCCTGGCGCCCATGACGGCGCCCTCACGGAGGCCCTGCTCGCGGAGGGCTCCACCACCGTGCTCGAGCCGGCCGTGCCGGGGCGGCCTCTGGTCGGTTTATTTCGGTCCCCTTTGAGCGCAGGGCGGCCGCCGCGCACCTGCCCTTGGTGTGGGTGACGCGGTCATTGCGTCGGCCCGCGGGAGCGGCAGCGCCCTGGAAGACGTGTATAAGAGGCGGCGGCAGCGGCGGCCGTTGAGCGGCGCGGGCCGTGGAGCCCCTGGTGCTGCATGGTCAGGTGCGCAGCGTGCGCAGCGCCACCGCTCGCTCCCTGCGCCGGCCCGGCCTTCACCACAAGGCCGCCACGACGTGGAGCAGCGCCGCCGCCGCCGCCTCTGGTTCTGGTGCCGTATCAGAATGGAGTCCATGGCCTCCAACCACATCGGCCGCCTCTCCAGCCGCGGCGGCGGCGGCCGGCCTCTCCCTCTACTACTACTCTCCTCGAGCACCGGCCGTGGCCAAAGGCTTCGCGCGCTGCTCGCGGCGCTATGCTCTCCTCGCAACGCCGCCGAATTGTGCACTGACATCATCGGCCTGCTTCCCACACCGCACACTGCCATGGCAGGCCAGGGCCTATCCTCCCCGCGCCGCCGGAGCCGTGGAGCAGGGCGCCGTGAACGGGTGGCGTAGGCAATCCCGCACCACACGGGAGTCGTGCCGGGTGGCCTATCGTACGACTGCAGGCGGCTCTCCACGCCTATTTCTTCTCATCGCTTTGTTTATCACTTTCGATGGTGTCTGTGGAAACCTACACAGGTCTACGGGCATACAAAATATAATGTCAGTGTGGTGGTCACTTCGTCCTCGCCTCTCCGGGTTGTCCTACTGCCGTGTTTCCTGTCCGGCGGCGTCCCCTTCCTTCCACCACCTGTGCCGGTGACGCGCGTTGTTGTTCGGCGCCTCCGCCCGTATACCCCGCCTCGTCCCGCCACACCCACTTCCACTTCACGCTGGCCCACCCGACCCGACCCGTCTTTCCGGACCGGCACGACGGCCAGACCAGGAGGGGTTCATATTGGCGTGTCGTTGACTTTGGCGCGGGGAGGGAGGGAGGGGGGACGCGGCGGTGGCACCTCAGCCGGCAGCAGCAGCGCGTCCCCTTTTGCTTAGACATGCACTCCCTGCCACCGCCACGGTAGCAGCCGCAGCAGCCGGCCGGAAGCGCGGGGAAAGTTCGCAAAATGTTGTTGCGTCGCGCGATGTCGTGGATGAGATATAGTAAATCCGAAACTCGGCGGCGGCGGCGACGGCTCTGGTCGGGTCGAGGCGCTGCTGGAGCTGCTGCTGCGGGGCGCGTGACGTAAGCGACCCTTACATCAGGGACTCCGACGCCTCCCGCGGGGCGCCCGCCGCCCTGACGGCTCTGCGCGCGGTGCGGGCGGGCGCGGGTCTAATAGTAAAAAGATAGAAACACTTCGCTTCCTCATGGTTGACGAATTACCGGTCGCCGTGTGCCGGTGTGGGGCCGCGCTCCAGCAGTCGCTCCAGGCGCTCCAGCCACACTCTATCCGAGCTGCGCTCTAGCAGCGCTCCAGCAGCGCTCCATCAGCGCTCCAGCAGCCTTTCAGCGGCGCTCCAGCAGCCTTTCAGCGGCGCTCCAGCAGCCTTTCAGCAGCGCTCCAGGAGCCTTTCAGCAGCGCTCCAGGAGCCTTTAAGCAGCGCTCCAGGAGCCTTCAAGCCGCGCTCCAGCATCGCTCCTGCATCCTTCTAGCAGCGCTCCAGCTCCGCTCTATCCGCGCTCCAGCCCCACTCTAGCCGCGCTCTAGCCGCGCTCCAGCCGCGCGCCCACCCACGGGCCCCCCATCATCCAGGAAATAAACCCGCGCAAAGAAATAACGCCCCGGCCCGGCTCTGCCCGGCGCTGCCGGCTCCATTTGCGCTGGACGTTGAGGTAGTCGGGGCACACTGCGCGGGCCCTGCGCGCGAGAGCTGCAAAATTAAAGTGTGCTAAAAAATATATATGCCGCTGGCTTTATGAGTGCGGGGCCTCCTGTTGTGGAGGAGAAAAGTAGCACACGGCGGGTGTGTGGGCCATGCTCGACAATCGCGCGGATAACACGGCGAGGGGGAACACCGGCCCCCCCTCGAAGTACACTCTTGCCCAAGACTTTCAGTTCAGCCCGCATTATTTCCAAGAGTGATCGATCACTCGAACTTGTCATGTCCCCAACTCTCCAGGGTTTTTTGTCTTGTTTTGTTTTGCATTTTTGCAACGCCTCCCGCCTGCGGTCCCCGCCGGTTCTGAAAGTTGTATTTTCCCGCGTCATCTGCCCGTTTGGTCGCTAAGAGCCGCCCGCGCTGCTGGGGGGCAGATGGCCCCGCGGCGGCAGGTGGCTCGCCGAGGCTTCCGGGCCGGGCCCCGCGGAGTGCACTCGGTGCACCCGCTGCCTCACCCGCCGCGCCCCGCCCCGCCCCGCCCCGCCCCGCCCCGCCACGCTCCGCCACGCAACAAGCCGTGGCGGATTTGGTCTGTGTGGGTCGGTCCAGCCTGCCGGCCAGGCGCCAAGGACGTCACGGACGATGGGAGCGCCGTGCGTCGCCTGCCGACGGCGGCGTCCTCCGCCGCCCGCGAGGATTCCCCCTATCCTTTGTCACTTCGTCCGCCCCGAGCCCTCTCCGCCGTCTCCTAGAGCAGGTGCTGCACGACGACGGCTATGCTCTATGCCAATGAGGGCGGGGGCGTGGCTCGACGTCGTGGAAGTACAGTAGCGGGAGTCCGCAGCAGCGGTGCTTCGGTGAAAGATGACAAGTGGCCGACGCTCGTGGCGCTTTTTGCGAGGCCCGCCCGCGCGCCCCGCCCGCTCGCCCGCTTTGGAGGTAGAATCGGAATAGGTCACGACGACGGAGGAGAACTTTCGTTTCTCCTGGAGGCGCCTCTGAGCAGCGCTGCAGGCGCCGCGGGGGGTGGTTCGGGCAGGAGGGGGGTGGTCGGCCAATTTTTATTTTTCATGTCGAGGTGCGAGCTTTGAGGACAGTTGAGGACATTTAAAAATGTGGCTGTGCCCTTCGACGTCACTTCGGAAAATCCACGCGACAGACTGTTTTAAAACTATCCGATCGACCCCAACATTTTTTCACGGCCCAATTTTTTTATGGTGTCCTCTCCGAAGAACCTCCCCCCGCAATCCCTCTGCAGGTTGGCCGCCAGAGTCGAGCACCCCGCAGTCGGTTGCTCTAGTTGGAGGACATCTCCATTAAGTGCAGAGCAGCGTCTTCTTCACGGGCTCGCGCGCCCCCGTGGCTCGTGCCGCCCCGCTCATGACGTGCGTCATTTGCTTGGCTCCGTCGCGGTGCGCTCCCCAGGGGGCCCGGCCCGGCTCGGTGGTCACGCGCCGTCAAGGCTTTGCCGACGACGACGACGCGGTGGTGGCGGCGCCTCCTCCTGCTCACTGGCGGTCCTCCTCGTGGCCTCCTCCTGCTCACTGGCGGTCCTCCTCGTGGCCGCCTCCTGCTCCCCATCGGTCCTCCTCCTCGTGGCCTCCATAGGGATGCGCGACTCTTCCCGTCGTCGCCGTGCCGCGGAGAGATTAAGAGGCAGCCTTCTTGAGGAGGGCCGTCTTTGTGAGGTCCGCCAAGGACGCTGCTGCTGGAAGCAGACAAAAGATTGCCAAAAAAAGAAACAGCTTCCGTAAGTACCGGATGCCAACATAGACTGTGCCATTCCAGACTCTGGAAAATATTGTTCATTTCAGAGTAAATTCTTCCAAATTCTGTGCAAATAACGACCTACGCAACGCACTCTGCCTTGTTGTTGCCCGTCCCTCGCTCCCTGCTCGGCGGCCCCGCTACTGCGTTTCCCGTCCCGCTTTGTCTATGCTGTGTGCGGGTGGGACGGGACGCCGGCGGGTCAGGCAGGCCGCGCGGTCGAGAGAGCCTCCTGTCGCTGGACGTGGACGCGCTCGCGGTGGGACGTGGTGGCGGGGCGTAGCGGGGCGATGACACGCAAAGATACACACACCGGAGCTACTGCTGTTGTGTTGCGCGGGTGCGAGGCTGTACACCCGTCTCTCTCCCTCTCGTTATTTCCTCCTTTTCCTCCCCACTCCCGCCGCCGTTCCTCTTCCTCCTCTTTTTATCCCTACCAATCACACTGCACTGCTGTGGCGCTCGCAGTCCATTGTGTGCGCTGCTGCGCGCCTCGCGGTAGCAGCGCCGCGGGTCCCACCACCTGTCCGCGAGCGGCGGCAGCGGTAGTAGCGGTAGTAGCGGCGGCGGTAGAAGAGGTGGCAGCGGTAGTGTGCCACTGAGTAACACGTTATCTCTCTGACGGGAGATGAGCCGAGGGAGACAATGGCAACACACACGGGGGTCGGGCCGAGCGGGAGTGTCGCTCACTTTCACTGTGCGGCGCGTTGCTGCTGCTGCTCTGGGTGTCGCGCTGTTTTGCTGCCGTTTTGCACTCTTGCGCCTCGCGCCCGCTTAGCTGCTGCCGGCTGCTGCCTCCCCGTCGACCGTCACTGCTAGAATATCGGTGCAGTTTTGCGCTGCAAGGGGTTATCTCTGGGAATTGATGGATATATATGAGGATGGATTGGAGGCGGACGGATACATGTGATGTAATATAATTTATTACTTTTATAGGTCCATTGCTGAGGTTGAAGAGTTGCCGCATCGATGTATCCTGACTCCCATAGACTCTAACGCTGAATTGTTGGGTTTACAATAATTTTATTTATCACATGGGCATATGTCAAAGTGTTTCCTATTGTTTTTATGTCAGTTTTTATGTTTTTGTTTTTGTAATTTTGTGGTCGCTTGCTTATTCTGGCCTCGCTGTGCGGTGACTTTGGAGTCAGTGGCTTCCTCTCCCTCTCTCTGGAGGGCCTCCCACGCGCGCCCCCTGCCGGCCCCCCTGGCCTCTGGCCGCCTCTGGCTCCCCCGCGCTGCCCTTCTGCTAAGCCGACTTTGTCCCCGTTTGTTAAGGACCCTTGATTATCCTCTTTGCTGCGGGAGGTCATCATTCTCGCGACGTGCGTCACGCCGTGGCGTCCGGAAAGGGTCGTTCCATCCAGGTCAGGTACGGATGATGAGATGGGCGCCCCCGCAGGGAGGGAGTGTGAGAGAGAGAGAGAGAGAGAGAGAGAGAGAGAGAGAGAGAGAGAGAGAGAGAGAGAGAGAGAGAGAGAGAGAGAGAGAGAGAGAGAGAGAGAGAGAGAGAGAGAGAGAGAGAGCGATGTGTCTCAGAGAAATGGTGTTTTCGTTCGAGAAATCCTTCCAAAAATTCTCCGTGCGTCGCGCCATCGCGCCATAAAATTCGATTTATGACCGATGCGCCACCGCGGCGGTGCATATGGCGTGATGGCCAATTTGAAGACGCAAAAAAAATAAATCGTACTTTTCAACCACTCACCGCCTGGCCGCAAGTGCTTTGTTACTCGCGGGCACCTTGCCACACGTCGAAAGAAAAGTAAGAAAAACTTATACGACGGTGAAGGTGTTTTTGTGTGTGGGGAAAAGGGGGGGGGGGACTCTGCCCGGACGACGACGACGACTGAACGAGCGCTTTGCGTGTCTGGAGAAATATTTGCATGCGGTGTGGTGACGGCGGTATCACCTCGCGGCCGTTATCAAGTCCAAGTAAGGGAAGGGAATGGGGAGACACGTCGTGCTGGCGCGCGTTCGCGCGTGCCGACGGGACCGTGGCCTCTGCGCGGGAGAAAGAGGTGTCGGGTGTGTGAGAGAGAAACAGGGAGAGAAGGAAGAGAGAGAGAGACAGTGACAGAGAACAGAGAGAGAGAGAGAGAGAGAGAGAGAGAGAGAGAGAGAGAGAGAGAGAGAGAGAGGGGGGGGGGGGCAGGAGCGCGAGAGAGGTACGGATCTCCTCCACTGATGGCTGCGCGATTCCGTGCGGTGGCGTGGCGTAGCGCGCGCGGGCTTTGCGCGCGATGGAGGCAGCTCGGAGCCGCCGCAGACCCTCCCTGATGCGACTTTAATGCCCTTCGCGGGACCCCGCCGTCGTCGTCGACGTCGGCCGGATTGCATTTTGGGTTCGGCGGGAGCGGGAAAAAAGTGGAGGGAGGGAGGCCTTTGCTGGAGCTCCGCAAAGAGCATGGGCTGGAGCTGGGTAGCCTCCTGCCCTCCCGCCCTCTCTCTGTTCTCTGTGGGAAGCAAATTTGGAACGAGGAGGAGGGTCCCTGATGACGACGACGATATCTTTCGTCTTTCGCAGCCACGGCTGGTCACGGTGTGGTGGAGCAGCCCATGTTCTCTTCCTCAGGCCCATGCCCCCCTCTCCGCTGCTCCTCCTACTCCTCCCTATCCCCGTTCAGTCGCGCTGCTGATTCTTGTTTCGCACGAGCTGCTGGCGCGGCGGCGCGCCCGCGCCCGCGCCCGCGTTGGCGATGCTTACGCGTGTGCTGCTTTGTGTGTGTGATTAGGCGAGCGCTATGTGGCGGAAGTTTGGCGCTATCGTGTCTCGTCTTTAGCGTGTCTTAAATGCGGCGTGTCGGCGTCGTTTTGTGAGATTAAAATGGTCGCATCCGAACGGGACGCGGTATGATCGTCGTCGGCGTTCTCGCGGCTGCGTTTACTACGACGACGAGCAGCCGCACGGGCGAGCAGGATGGCGCCAGGGAAAAAGGGGACGGGGGCGAGGCGGGGTCGGTCTTTTCCTTACAGTCATCAACCTAAAACTAGAGTGGTAGCGGGAGACATCTGAACACGTTGGGGGAGCAGGGGTGGGGGTTGGCCATGCAGTGCAGGGACTTCCCGTACAGACGTTTAGTCGGATTGTATAGAGCTCGGCATATAGAGGGAGGGGAGGGGAGGCTACCCTCGGCGACGACAGATTATTACGGGCCTTCCCTCTCCGCGCTCCCTCTCCCCAAGACTCATCGAGACACTCGCACCTGCGACCAACTCCCTCAGGTCGGTGTGTCGTTATTACTCGAATGCACGATACCGCACCGGAAATTTGTCGCTGTGGCAAGTGGCAATGTGCCTTTAATAATTCTTCATAAGTATAGCCTCTTTAACGAAAAAACAAAAGAACGTGCAGGTGAAAGTTGGGCGCACCTTATCTATTGACAATAACGCTTTTTGTCACGCCCACGTCTTCCCTCGTTTTTTAAAAGAGAAGATAGCTCCGCGCCAGCACATCTGCCCTCATGGCTAGCTTACACTCCCGAAGACTGATTGCGATCACCTCCTCTCTCGCCTTCTGCCGCGTCACATCCAAGGTTCCATCTCTCCCTCTCTTTCTCTCTCTATTGCTGCTCACGCTGCTCTTGGTGCGCCGCTGCTTGATGGAGTTTTCAAGTTTGGGAGCCTCGCGCGGGTTGTTCTTTATTCTTATGTCTCATCCGCTCTTCTGATAAAAATGAAAAAAAAAAAACAAAAAACGGCCGATTTACTATTTTCCTACGACGGGATATCAAAACATATTTTGATGTGCGCTAGATTGCTACGCTGCACCCAGTTTTCTTTGATTCAAGGAAATTTCGAGCCAAATTGATAAGGAAACGTTTGCCCTAGTTCAAAAGTTCGAACGAATTTTTTTTTATTTTTTTTCAAATTTCCAAGAATCAAAGAAATCGTTTTCTAAGTGTGGGTGACCCCCCACCCTCTATCTCCGTGTGTCGGTACAAGCATGCCCTGCCACTACAGCGGGTGTGTAACGTGACCCCAGGTGTGGGGGCGAGGCGGAGTGCGAGAGAGAGGGGGGGGGAAGGCAGGGGGAAAATATACGGGGTGAGACGGAAGGTGAGAGAGAAAGAAAGAGAGAGGGAAAAGAAGGGGGGAGGAGGGCGGCTATTTCCGATGGCGCGTTGACTGGCAGGAGAGAAATGGGTCACTCCTCCCGGGCCGCCGGCCTGGCCCGCCCGCCGGCCGGGTGGGTAGTTGCTCGGTGGGGCCTCGCGCGGGGCGCGGCGTGGCGGGGGGCGTTGGGGAGAGGGCGGGGGAGGGGGGCGCCGGCCGGCTATACGCGGGGCAGGGAGGCGGGCAGAGTCCTCCTCCCTGCTGCTGCTGCTGCTGCTATGCTGCTGCTGCTCCTGCTGCTGCTGCTGCTGCTGCTGCTGTTGCTGCTGCTGCTGCTGCTGCTGCTGCTGCTGCTGCTGCTGCTGCTGCTGGGGAGGAGGAGGTGGAGCAGAGGGAGACGGCGGCGGCAGGGTTTTACGGCATCGTTTAGTTTTCCGAAGAGGTGGAGGTGGCGTCGTTCGCGAGCGAAGGGGGCGGCGGCGGCGGCGGTGGCGGCGGCGGCGGCGGCGAAGTCGTGTCAGGAGGGTTGCCTACCGTCAGGGTCAGCCCGGCGGCCCCGCTGCCACCTAAGTATGCTTATGCACGGCCTTTTTATACACAGGAAGCCCGCGCCGTCGGGCTCCGCGCGGGCTGCGCGCGCTGGCTGCTTGCTTGCTTGCTTGCTTCTGCTCAGCGAGGGGAAAGGGTGAGGGGAGCGGAGCGGAGAAGATCACGAGGAGCTTATTTAGCGGATGAACGGCAGACGCTGCTGCTCTGGAAAAGTGCGATGCCGCTAGGTGGGGGCTTTATGAAGGCTGTGCGCGCTCCGGCATGTCGCCGCCGTGCACCACGAAGGGATAACGGATTTGCCAACGACAGCTTTCGACGCGACGCGTCGTGTACAACATCGAACGAGTTGTTATTTGCTGGCCGCCGTCCTCGTGTGTGTCGCCGACCTCCTATGTGTGTGCTTTTGTCTTGCACTGCCCGGCATGTCTTGTAGACTGCTGCTCGCGAGCCTTTACGCAAACGCGGTGGCATTGTGTCACTCGCACTACTGATGGCGTATCTACGTGTAAGTCATGACCTGCACGGTAGTGGTAGATCTGTGTGTGTTGTGTGGAAATGGTCTGAGGCTTGGGTGCGCGCAGGAGCGAGAGAGACAGAGAGAGCGCGCGCTGAAGCTAAACGGGGAGTAGAGAGAGGTAACGAGAGATAGGAAGAACATCAAAGTGGATGGCCGTAAAATAAAATGAAAAAGGCGACCCGCAAAAGTTTTAAGTCCGAAATAAAAACGGTATTTCGACTGAGGTGCGGGCGGGGCTTGATGGGCGCCCCTCCCTCCCTCTCCCCTTTCCTCATCCCCACCTCTTTTCTATCCCACTTCTAATTCGCTAGGCGTTAATAGTGGACGCCATCAAATCGAGCAGCGACTGATTTTGTAACAGGCT
Organism: Frankliniella occidentalis; assembly: GCF_000697945.3. Lineage (NCBI taxonomy): Eukaryota > Metazoa > Arthropoda > Insecta > Thysanoptera > Thripidae > Frankliniella > Frankliniella occidentalis. The sequence goes on from NW_026267234.1 coordinate 26,394, forward strand.
AACTTTCGGGCGAGTGTGTGTGGGAGTCGCAGGCTGCGATTTTCTAACAGTCTGTTATTTTGTATGTTACTATTCTTTTCTAATATTAATTTCTTAGCTACACGTAACGTTCGGCAGTTACAGTTCTCATTCTACGGATGAGCCCACCCTGCTTGGGAATATCTGGATTGATGCGACTGGATAAGTGTTGTATTTCGACCCGACGTTTCAAAACGTTGAGTTTAAGTCCCTCTCCACGACGACGGGCTTGCACGGGGACGGGACGGGCTCTGGCGAGCCTGCCCTGTCGCTGTACAGCGCGCCTGGAGCCTGTCCGGCCGGAGCGGGGCGCGCGGGGCCTGACCGGTCTGGATGGACCATACCTGCGCGGCCGCGCCACGCCACGCCACGCCGCCCGGAGCGCAGGGGGGCCCAAGGGGCCCTGTGGGCTTGTCAAGGGCGAGCATTGTCTGCTAACCCACGGCGTTGTAGGTCATGGTCAGGGAGAGAGAGAGAAAGGGAACGTTGTTCGTGTTCCTATATGAGCCCTTCGATGATTATCTTTTTTTATCATTATTATTCTTATTATGACGACGTACGAAAGTTGCTGCTGTTGTTGTTGGCCGACAGCAACCTGTTTCGTTTTATTTTTGAGTCGATATTATGACCCGGGTGCGTTGTTTGTTGGGTGCGAGGATTAAAAATTGTAAGTTACGCAGCAGGCGCGCTCTCCTGTACGCCCAGTATAAAAAATATGTTTTGTTACTTTCCAACATTTTTTTGTATTATATATGATGTACTAACCATGTTGTAAATTTACGATCGTTATCCTAGGTTTAGGACAAAACAATTTCGTTCGTCAAATAATTCCTACTCGATACGTTGTGTCCAAAGAATTTTGTGATTTTACAATTGTAACTCCTAACTTTACAACAAATCTCCCCTAAAGTCTATAAATATATTTCACGGTGTCTGGATGAGAGTGAAAACTTTTTGCCCGTCACTTATCTGACCATCGCGGGGGAAAGGGCTTTACAGTGATGGGAGGGTTTGGAAGTACCGAGGCGTGGCCTGGCGTGGTTTGATGAAGTTCTCTTTTGTAGTGCGCACGGTGGGGG
>NW_026267234.1:27545-28506 GCF_000697945.3 Frankliniella occidentalis
GGGGGGGGGGACAGAGACAGAAAGAGAGAGAGGGAGACGCATCTCTTACATTGTTCGCTGTCGTCTCGTCAAAGTGTTGGCCGTGTCTCGTGTCTGTCTCGTGTCGCGCGACGGCGTTGGTGGCGTGGCGCGCGCGCGACCCGCAGTAGTTGACATATTGGCGGACGAGGTTTTCGGTTTCGGGCTTCCGTCATCGTCGACCGAGGCTTCTACCCTGCAAAAAAAAAGTCATCGTCAAACATTTTGTTTATGTGTGGAAAACTAAATGTCGAAAAATTTAATAATTTAGAAGCTTTGGACGACTGTTGTTTACGAATTTTCGGCCCGTAAATTTTCATGTTATATTTTCCGGGTCAGTAAAAACTTGCACCCGGCACATATTTTACACCGTCAGGCCCCAATACGGTTTAGGTCGCTGCGGCCATCGCGGCATGTTACCGCACGACCGCGGTGCTGCTGGGCTTGGCTGCGGCCGTTATATTTCCATGCGAAATGCGCAATACGCGCGGCAGCGCTTGTTTTCTCCAGCCTGCGGGCCCGGCCATGGCGGTCGGTCTGCTACGCGGGGTCCTGCAGCCAGGCCGGTCAGCAGTCAGTCAGTCAGTCAGCCCCGCGAGGACGCGGTCAGTCAGTCAGTCTCCCGTGACGGCCCGCGGAGAGGGGGGTGGGGGGGGGCATTGTACCGGCCGCCCTGTCGTTGCGCCACGTGCGCTCAGCATAATATGAACGCGGCGGCCGCCGCATTGGCTTCGACGTGTTTTCGTAGTCCTTCGCTTGGGGGGCTCGTGCACAAATTGCGTCGATAGTTTTTTTTTTTTTTTTGTGGGGGAGGCTGTGTAGTACTTTTTCCACGGCTCTTGATATATATTTATTGTATTCGGGGCTGATGATTGATAATGCGTTTTACGTAGGGCCCCGTGCGTTAACATTGTGCACGGGGTAGCTGAGCGAAGTGCATTAA
>NW_026267234.1:30651-32252 GCF_000697945.3 Frankliniella occidentalis
TTTCCAGAAAAAGTGGAACGTAAAAACAGACAGACAGACTCACGACGGAGACATCGCCTGACCCCTCATTGACTTGGACTGAGCTTCGCTCAGCGAAAATTTTCTGTGGTGAGCCCTAAAAGTTGTTACCGCGCATAGATTCATTTATTGTTGGCTCTGAAACACATTCCAAGCGTTCTCAAACCTGTGGTGAAATCAAGTGCCGTGCAAATCGTTCGAAAAGTACCCCCAAGTGCCCCTCACCCTCTATACTTCAAAACGACGTTTGTTGTGTATCCTTTATACACTACTTTGCGGACTTACTGCTGCTGTTCTTTTTTCTTCATTGTGCGTTATCTACTAATACATGAGATTCAAACGAGCTGACAAAATAAATTCACAGGCATCAAAAAAAATTAAAACGTGTCGGTCTGCCTGCGCTGATTGCTAGCCAAGGCGTTTATCTTTTCTGCAGTATACCGTACGTACCCCCCGGGCCTTCTGCTTGAGTGTCTCTATCAGTCCGCAACCCCCCCTCCCCCTCCTCCCCTTCTCCCCGTTGTGCCTAATTAAAACTGCGGACAAAGTCCCCATTACCGCCGAGTTACGCCGAGGCTATACGCTGCAGCTGCAGCTGCTGCTTGAGCTTGCGGCGGTGGCCACGCTGCTGCGAGCGAGCAGGCGAGGGACACTCTAACTACTGGGTGCCCTGGGTAACCCTGGAGATGTCGATACGTGCCACGGTGCTGACGGCGTCCAGAGATACACTGCTTGCTCACGGACGTCGTTGGGCTCGCCTCAAGGGAGAGAGAGAGAGACGGATGGTGCAGCGGGAACGATCAGGCGGAGTGCCTCGCGATAACTCTACAAAGTGTGACAATAGCGCGAGATGTTTCGAGTATGGGACGCTACACACGTAGTGGGTCGAAAAAGACAAAACATTTGTTGCATGAATTCATCCTTTAGGTCTCAGGTGGGCTTTTTTTCGGCTTTTTTGTTTTCTTTGTAATTCATTTTTTTTTAATGCTAAAGCTCTGCCATATCATCACCTACTTATTGTCAGTCACAAATTCTCATTGATTGTTTTTTTGTTTTTGTTTTTACGTTCAATTTAATATTCTGGTTTTGTGGCGGTGTACCCAGCGCGGCCGTCTCCTATCCGGCACGGCACAGCGAGCCTCCGGGTCAACGATTCGGAAATCGCGTCTCGTTTCTCACATGTATCAAGGCGCTGGGATCTACATACTGCTGTGTCTACCGCGCGGCCGCGCCCCGCCCCACACCCCGCAAACGTTTCCTTTACTGCGAAAAATACTACTCGTCCAAACCCCTTATCTACGATTTTGTGTGTGTGTGATTTTTTTTTAAATGGAAGACATCGTAAAATTAAGGGGCTAACTTGCGCTCAATCGCAAAAGCTTTGCGGAGATCGGGAAAATGGTGCGGATGCTGCTGGAGCCTCTATAGCGCTAATGAGACGCAACTCGCGGCGGCGCAACTATCCTTGTCTCACTCATACAGTTACGGGCATGGCACCTCGGTACCGTCATCATGAGTGTGTGTGAGAGAGAGAGAGAGAGAGAGAGAGAGAGAGAGAGAGAGAGAGAGAGAGAGAGAGAGTG
>NW_026267234.1:33070-33559 GCF_000697945.3 Frankliniella occidentalis
AACGCATTGTGGATTTGGAGGCGACAATAGTGAAATACGGCACAATGTCCGGAATTAGGGTGCCGGTCCGAAATATGGGCTTCTGACTGTACCTAATTTACCCCCCCCCCCCACTCTTTCACGCCACGCCCTCCGTTGTCTTCTTTTTACTCTGCGTCTCCTTTCCGCCTTTGTTAGGCCCCTGCTCCGCGCCACGCCACGCCACGCCCGCTGGTACTGTAAGGCAGTGCAGCCGACACGGCGGGTATACGGGAATGTCAAGGCCGGAGAAAGTGTGCAACGCAGTGCCTCCTCGCCTGCTCGGGGCTCGCTCGGGGGCGTTGGGGGAGGGGGGGCGGTCTTCCGGGAGCCCCCACCGCCTCCGCGCGCCGCGCCGCCCCTCTTCCCAGTCCAGGGACGGACGCGAGTGACGCTTGAGGAGCAGCAAGGCCTTAGTGGCGTTTCCAGAAAAAGTGGAACGTAAAAACAGACAGACAGACTCACGACGGA
>NW_026267234.1:39640-40469 GCF_000697945.3 Frankliniella occidentalis
CGTAGCGACGATTTAGTATCGACAGAACTGTAATAGATTGTGACCCGCTCACCATGGCAATAAAAGGAAAAATAATAAAGCATCATTGTCTCCTTGACGCGGATGGAATCGGGGCGCGACGACGCTGCTGCAGCATCTCATCGGGGCGTGTTCGCGTTCCGTGTGTCTCATAAATAGAATTGTCACCGCCGGCCTTCGCCTCGTTGGGAGAGGAGATGTCACAGCCAAAATCGACTCCCAGATCAAGTAAACTTGCGACGTTGTGTGTGTGTGTGTGTGTGCACTGTGTGACTTTGTGGAAGAAGTGTCATGTTATCGCTGTCGGCGCCGCGCCTCTTGCTGAGAGAGAAAGAGAGAGATGATACGCAGAGAGCGAGCAAGAGAGAGAGAGAGAGGATGGGGGGGGGGCGTGTTGTTCCTGCAGAGGGCACCTTCGCCTTGCTCAATGGTGGGGTAATGGTAATACTTGCAGCGCGTGCCTCTCGTCATGCAGAAGGGCGGGGCAGGGCGGGGCGGGCCTGTGGTCACGTTGGGCGCTGTCGCCCCGCCGCACCGTGACCCTGCGCCGTCACCGATGCGGCCGATCGCGCGACCGCTGCGGGGCGCGGCGTCACTACGCCGCACGCCGCACGCACGCACCCAAACGGTGACCCGGAACAGCAGAGAGAGTGTGAGGGGGGCCGCCCGGGCGGGGCAGGGCAGCGCAGGGCAGCGCAGGGCAGCACGCGCGGGCGGGGCGGGGCGGGGCGAGACGCACGCCACCACCGGGAGCCGCCGCTGCTGGGCTGGGCTGGCCGTGTGTTGCGTAACAGGCTGAGCCCGAGGCTCC
>NW_026267234.1:40519-45598 GCF_000697945.3 Frankliniella occidentalis
GGGGGGGCGGTAAGCAAGTCGCAAACGGCCCCGCCGTCGGCGCTCGCTGGGTGCCGGGTGGGCGTCAAATAAGCGGGGATGAAGCGTCCTGGAAACCCTGCTTATGGCGGCTGTCCTACAAAGCCGCATCGGTCGTCCCTGAAAACCCTCTGTGTGGCCGTCCTTGCCAAAAACCCTCTGCCATCCTGGAAAACCCGCTCCCGGAAAAAATAGCGGCGTATAACTTACTTTACTGGTCGCTATATTTATTTCTGGATTGAATCTTTTGCTTATCAGTCCAGGTGTAGAAGTACTCTTATTTTCAGTACAACTATAGGTTCAAGGGGTAGTGTGTGTTTCTATCGGTTTCTATGCGTACGCAAGTCTTTTGTCGTCTTTGTAAAATCGGTCTAAAATCAAGAGAAAATATAGGAAAAGTGAGTACATAAGCACACTGCAGTGTACTGCCGCTCCTCCTGACTGAGGCCCCACCGCGTGTATGACCTGGCAGGCGGATCAGCGCGCGCGGACGTGACACTCGTGACAGGTCGGGCGCGGTGAGGGAGGGAAGGGTGAAAGGGAAGAGGGGGGTCGGAAGTGGCACAGGGGAGTCATGCGCGCACCCTCCAGGGCCCTCCCCCGCTTCTGCTCCTCCACTCCGAGTGCTTGCTGCTGACACGGGGCAAACGTGCGTCACACTCGCCCCCGCGACAAAGGGGGTTGTTAGCATAGGCACACAACTACTCCTCGTTTGGTCTTCAATAAATTTTTTAAAGTTGTTTTATTCACACTGCTTTATTCTTTTCACATCATGGACGCCATTTAAGCACTGTCTCTATTTTTAATTTTTTTTTTTTCTGCTGGAAGAAAGGACCCGGTGGTTAGCAAGACACTCCAGCAGCAGCGCAGCGGCGGCGGCGGCTCCAGGCGCGCTGGAAAAGGGCGGGTCGGAGGGGGAGAAAGAAAGAAAGAGAACGCGTCGTAAACGCATGAGTGAGTGGTGTGGGTCTAAATGTCAAGTGGTTTAGGATCTGCAGGCGGGGCAGGGCCGGGCGGGGCGGGTGAGAGTGAGCCGGACGACCCGGTGCTGCGCGGACTGTAGTTCATACTCGGCTGGAGAGAAGGGACGGCTCTGCGTTCGGCAGGTCAGGGGCGTGGCCAGGCTGCCCCCCGGGCGGACAGGACACACCGGCGAAACTCAAATCTGGTGTTTGGACGAGATAAGGATCGCGGGTGGGTGGGGCGGTGCGAGAAGTGAAAACAGTTAGGCGTAGCATTATTTCGACCCGACTTGCAAACTAACAGGAAAAATAGGGAATCGTGGAGCTTTTACCCTGAAATCCACGTGCGGAAAAAGGAGAAAAATCTAAAAGCTTCAAAATTGACTCAGATTAAACCGTCTGACTACAAAGTGATTCGAGAAAGGGATCGGAACTCAAAACCGAACCTTACATTAAGAGGAGGCTAAAGTCCCGGCCGTCCAGCGCGCTGGCGGGCTCCGCGCGGCGCTCGCAACGCCTTGCACGGGAAGACTTCTCACATTGTTTCTCAAAAACCCGTGCACCAAAAAAAACCAAATTCGGCAGGTGGGTCCTTGAAGGACTAATCTCGATGTCGAACCCATTCGTTTGCCTCCAACATTGCCTGTATTGCCTACAATGAACCCCCTGACTCGGCCACAACAGTTTTTTTCGTGGGCGCTTTTTGCGGAAAAGGGCTCTTTACCGCTGTAGCCACATCCTTTATCTACATTGTATCAAAATCTGAGATCGATATCTCCAACGGTGTGGCCGGAATCCTGCAGACGCCGGACCTCTGCACGGCCTGTTTTGTACCGGACCAGAAAAATGGCAGTACCGGCCCCTATCTCACTCCCCCACCGCACCACCTCATGCCCCGCTGCCGTGTCCAGGGGACCCGAGTGGAGGCAAGCAGGCAAGCCTGGCTGGTGCGTAGTCAGCTGAGCTTTCTGCCCGTCCATCTGTCGCCGTCTGTCCGTCTCCGATACGTTGGGTCGCCGAGATCCCCGAGTCGAGGCTGGCGTAGGGGGAATGCCACGCGTTGCGCCTACTTGTGTACTGAAGAAGCCGGCGATATTACTGACGATGATGGTGAACAGCGAATACGGCTTTGTTTTCCCTCCGTAAAAACAGAGAGTACACCCAGAAAATGCTTTCCTTGATTCTCGAAAATTATTGGAGGATGAAAATTAAAATTAAGTAATTAAGTTTCCTTCACAAGAGGAAAAATTTCCTTATGTTTAGGAATTTTTCTTTGAAGTAAGGTAAAAATTAATTTATCCAAACTTTAGGTCGAAATGTCAATAAATCAAAGAAAGCATTTTCTGGGTGTAAATGCAGAGGATTGCTTGGAGTCTGCGCCCGCCACCACCGCAACATGCCTTTTTGAAACGTCAGGTCATACGACACCCTCAGCGAGTGCCGCGCGGCCGGACCACCTTATCGCAGGAGGCGCGCAGCACCAGACAGTGCCCTGCACACAGATCAATTAGTGGTGGAAGGAGTTTTCTAGGACAATTAATATTTGTACCACCAATCTGTCCGCGTTTTTCCGACCACAGCGAAATGTCGATTGAAGTCGTAGGCCAATTTTGAACCTACATTTGAGCACGAGCCCCGGGCCCCGGGGCTGAGGCGACCACGGCGCGCGGCGCCTCGCCCAGCGTACGCACAACACGGACGTGCGGCTCGGCTACGCACGGCACGGTTCTGCATGTCGCAGGTCCTCGGCGCTCTGCTGCTGTCTCAGCTTTACGAGGGGCAGTGGGAGGGGGCGATGATAAGGGCCGGTCCTTTATTCTTCTGACTCTCGCTGTCTGACCGAAGGAAACAACCGGGACGACTCGTTCAGAGGTCCGGCGTCTGCAGGATTCCGGCCACACCGTTGGAGATATCGATCTCAGATTTTGATACAATGTAGATAAAGGATGTGGCTACAGCGGTAAAGAGCCCTTTTCCGCAAAAAGCGCCCACGAAAAAAACTGTTGTGGCCGAGTCAGGGGGTTCATTGTAGGCAATACAGGCAATGTCGGAGGCAAAAGAATGCGTTCGACATCGAGATTAGTCCTTCAAGGACCCACCAGCCGAATTTGGATTTTTTTGGTGCACGGGTTTTTGAGAAACAATGTGAGAAGTCTTCCCGTGCAAGGCGTTGCGCGCGCCGCGCGGAGCCCGCCAGCGCGCTGGACGGCCGGGACTTTAGCCTCCTCTTAAAGCTTTGTCATGACGTGTTTTTGAACTCTAATTTAAATTTTCAGTTATAGTTGGTCTCACACTAAATGGCACCGTTTTTTACACTCTCGATGTTGGAGGCACGGTGATATAATTGCCTGGTGCACATTTCGATCCTAATTTTTTTCCCGAGTGGCGTGTGCTGGAAAGACGAGCCCCCCGTGCCTTCGGGTTCGTGCCGGAAGGATGGGAAAATAATAAAAACATTGGCCGTGGCGTTCTGCGTGGCGCGCGCGCGGGCCGTCTGGCGGCAGGATAGGGCTCCGCGGCGCCGGCCCCGCGGGGGCTTGGGGTAGGTAGGTGGGTGGGTAGGCGCGCGCCGCCGTGGCCCTATGTCGATATCGATCGCATCGGACGGGCCGTCGTGGGGCCGGGCCCCTTCATGCCCGCGCCCCCGCCACGCCCCGCCACGCCCCGCCACGCCCCGCCGCGCCCCGCCACGACGGCCATAGGGCTCGGAACGCGATAACGCAGATGTGTCCTGACATTGCAAACAATGAGCGGCAGCAGGCTGGCTACGGAGGGCCACCCGCGCACCCTGGTACACTACAGGCATTTCTTATGTCCATTACAAGATGTATTTCTCTGACAAAGTTGTATCGCCTTCTGGACAAAATTGGACCGTGTTCGACCATCTTTACAAATTTTTTACCGTGCACAAGCTTCAAATTTGCATTTTTTTGCAAGGTATGGTTGTATCCGCGCCAACGTCTTCTCGCGGGGCCCCCTCGACAACCACCACACCTACCTAACGCCGCCGTTGTCGCCGTCTAGACGCGCGCTCCCCGCCGCGCGGCCCTGTCCCTTTTGCCCTCTCTCTCGCCTTTGCAATATTCTTATTTCTCGCTCCGCTCCGCCCTCCGCCCCGCCCGCCGCTCCTCGCCGCGCGACACACCGTCGCTCTCCTCTAGACGTCTTATTTATGCGTCTGAAGCTTGCTGCCGCGCGCCTAATTTGAATTACGACTCTGAAGACAGACTTCTTACCCCCCGCAGCGGGGCGGGACGCTTGCATCGTGTGATTTGTGTGACCGCCAGCCAGCGTCCATTTCCTATCATTGAGAGGCTGCCGCGCTACGCTACGCTGTGCCGCGCCACGCCGCCCCCGTCCGCCTCGTAATCACATGATGTGTGGAATATGGTTTCTGTCGCGGCCCAGAGAGTGGCGTGGGAAAGCCCGCCGCGGGCCGCCTGGGCCGGGCGGTTTCTGAATGAGCGACGCGCGCGTCGAAGCGTTTGTGTGCGGGTGTGGTGTGTATATCAACAAAATGAAACGCACTCGTCGGAGACATTTGGGTGTCAAACGGCAATCTGATCTAACCGTGCCGTTTATTTTTCAAACTGCAATATTAAATATAATGTTCTGATGTGAGCCTTTGTTTTTCACCCTTTTAAGTGCTTTTGTGCTTTTGTCATACAATACAAAAGTATTTTACATTTTTCGTTCGTGAGGAGTGTCTTTTGACTTCTGTTGTTTAGTTGTGTGTGTTTTTTTTTTAATCTTCATTTTTTGCCGTGGCTCCGCGTGACCGGTTGTGTGATTGGTGCGTGAGGCATATCAGCTGATCCTGGAGTGGCCACAGTGATTTGTACTTGCTCAACGCGGCGGCGCGGTGCCCTGCTGGCGGTGCGTGGCGTTGCCCTGGCGTTGCCTGGCAGGCCTTATAGAAGGCCTCGGCTAGAGCGCGGCACTGCGCGGCTCAGCTCTCTTGGGCTGCGGTCTGTTTTGCGGGCGAGGAGCCCGCAGGAGAAATGAATAAAAAAAAAGAATCGTTCTAGTTACTGTTTTCATGGAAGCAGTATTATGAGTTCCTTAACTGTAACGGTGCGCGAAAAAAGAGAAAAGGGGG
>NW_026267234.1:45648-46178 GCF_000697945.3 Frankliniella occidentalis
CCCTCCCCTCCCCTCCGCCCGTCGTAGCAGGGCGCGCACGGAAAACTTTTGCTGCCGTTCGCAAAGTGACGTGGCCCGCGTGACACCTCTTGGAAAATGAATGTGGCCTTCTCTTGCGGGGCGGGGAGGAAAAGGGGGGGGGGACATATTGGGCCCGTCGTCACACTTCAAACGGGTGTCTCTCTGTCTGTACGCCCCGCTTTCTGCACGTGCGAGGCCCGCGAGGCTCCACCCACACTGACTTGTTGCCTAAAATCGTGGCAATATTTCGATGGGTGCGCGCGGGGCGGCGTGTATTTTACCGGTATTTTAAACCCAAGGCCTGGTGCGGCGCTGCGCGGTGTAGAGAGAGGGAGGGGGGAGGAGGCATAGGCGTCTATCTGTTTCGTACGTGCGGCGCGAGCTCGCCGCTCCCGAAGATAGGAGACCATCCATCTCTATTTCGGACGGGCCCATTACGATCTCGTTAATAGCCGCGTGTCACCGTACTTGCCATTTTATTTTTCTTACTTGAAAAAAATAAAAGACAA
>NW_026267234.1:49266-51556 GCF_000697945.3 Frankliniella occidentalis
GGCGGGCGCGCTGGCGGGGCGGGGGCCACGCTCGCTCGTGCTCCGCCGACAGGAGAACCAGGACTTCGGCTTCACGCTCAGACACTTCATTGTGTATCCGCCAGAATCCTACACGGTAAGTGACTCCCCATGTAGCCAATTGTATGTTTTGTTACTTAAATGAGTTCACGGTGCCAAACATGAGGAGGTTGCCGCTTTAAAACCTTAACCTTCCTCCCTCCCGTGTCCGGGTGGACACCGATGGCTAGCTTGGTTTCCAATAACTTCGAGATCGAAAGTGAATCGGAGTAAAATGTCCTCACGCTTTTTCCCCCTCCCTTTCGTATGGTGGACAATAAAGTGGCAGTCGGTGGTCCTTCATCCTCTCTACTGTCTGCTCAATACGCCGTGTGCCAGCTTGAGGGCCGCGCTGTAGTAAAGTCGCGCGAGTTATATGTTTCTGCCGGTCGGTCCATAGAGGCCGCCGTCGTTGCTAGCCGGGCTCTAACGCTCGACCCCGCAGCGCCCTCTGTGTGCAGTGCGCGTTTGTGTGGGCAAGTCCACCTTAGTGTGCTTTGCAAGCGCGAATCTTCTCTCAAATTTTCAAAACATACATTTAGTAAATTTCTAAAAAAGAAAATAAACGCGCTCTTTGAAAATCTTGTAGAATTCAACAGTGAGCACCCAGGAAACGGTTCAATTATTTCAAGGGTTTTTGAGGATAAAGAAACCAATTCTTAAATTCAAAGAAATGTTCATTCACTCCAGTTAAAAAGTCCTGTAGTGTAGGACAATTCCCTCCCACTAAGTTTCCTTACCCTAAATTTAAGTTGAAATTTCCTTGAATCAACAGAACCATTTTGTGGCGAAGATGTTCCATGACGTTTTATTGAAATGTTTCGGTTTTTTTTTGTTTATTTTTTTCGTTTTGTATGTCTAATTTTTTTTCCGACTCGACAGATACTCGGCGCGGACCGGCGGCTCCACAATGTGGCCCTGGATGAGCCCATGGACACCATCTTTGTCCGGCTGGTCAGAGACAACAGCCCGGCGCACCTAGCCGGACTCTGCCAAGGTGAGTGGGCGGGGCGGTTTATTTGAATTCAATTGAAAGGGGCCGCCGCACCGGGCAGGCCGCCTCGCTCCGCGGCGTAGCGACAGAGACAGACAGAGACAACGGCAGAGACAGACAGAGACAGAGAGATCTGGCTGGAGAAAAGGGGAAACGAGGGAGGGGGGGGGGGCGGGTTTGGCAGAGACAGTTAGTTCCTGGGGGCCAGCAGCGGGTCCGGCTAGCGCGGGCTAGCGCCATCACCACGGGCCGCGGGACAGCCGGCGGCGCCACCTTCCGGTGCGCGGGGATGGGACTGCTGGCGCAGCGACGCGTGCACTGGCCGCGCTCCAGTCGGAGCAGGTCAGGTGCAGGGCAGGGCAGGGCATGCTCGCAATTGAATGGGAAAACGCCGCCGCGGACCGGCCGACCGACAGAGGTTCCTCTCCCGTACTCAAATAGGACAGTGGGTCTGTCTCCCCTCCCCTCCCTCCATCCTCCCCTTCCCTTTTTGCCTCATTCTCTCCTCTTTTTTCTCCCCTTGCACGGCTGCTAAAGGCTTTTCTGTGTCTTCTCCCCCCCTCCCTCCCCCGCCACCCAATTCTTTCTCTTTCCCTTTCTCACTCCCCCTGACTGCTCATCAATCTGCTCAGGACAGTGGCCCCTTTGTTTTACATACGAGCGCCGCGAACCGTAACGGATTTTTTATTTTTCTGCTCCTCCTCCTTCTCTGTCTCTCTCGGGAGAAAAGAAGAGGAGGAAGGATGGGAGATCACTTGAGAATCTCGAGTGTGTATGTGACACGTGTCACGTCAAGTAAATTATCTGTATGATCCCTTTCAGGGTTCGTTTCCTCTTGTAATATTTTCAACCCATTCGTTGGTTCCGGGGGGTCTCTTTATATATTCATTTTTGATTTGTGACGTGCGGTGCCCTCTGAACTTTTTTGTTGTCGTTGTTGTGGCCGCGTTTGAGTGGAGCGACAAAACTCTCCACGGTTTGGGGGCGGGGCTATGAATGAAATTGCGGGCGCAGGTGACGCGGCCTGGCGTGGCGGGTAAAAGTTGGCGCGTGGGATTCAAATGCGCGCGTGGGCTCGCGCGCTTCGCGCGTCTCTTGTTGCGAGGCGCCACCTATTGATTACTTGATTAGTATTATTTTTATAACGTAGGGCCCCGTGCGTTAACATTGTGCACGGGGTAGCTGAGCGAAGTGCATTAACTTTACAGAAGACATAAAAAATATAGAACAAAACTATAC
>NW_026267234.1:52351-60673 GCF_000697945.3 Frankliniella occidentalis
GTATCAAAGAGTTTAATTTCAATGCTCCCACCATTTTATTGGATATCATTGAACATAATGTGACTGCAGACAAAGCTAATAGACCATTCCGCTGAGCCGAAAAAAAAGAAGAGAAGGAAGAAGCAAAGGTATCGTTTAGGGCTGATAGGGCTGATTTGTGAGTGATTCGTTGTCTTAAAAATATCACATTTGCTCTAAAAAATCATTTTGAACATGTAAGAGCTGCAAAATGCTGTGGTAGAAGGTCCATTAATGCCCAAAAAATATATTTGCTTCTTCCTTCTCTTCTTCTTTTTCGGCTTACCGGAATGGTCTATTAATTTAAGAAAGTGGTATACCTTGTTTTGATTTCGATGGGCCTATCCTACCTGAGTTTGCGGTATTGGCTATAATATTGTTCGGTCCCTTGCAAGTCCATGGCTATTGTGAAAATAAGTTGTGTATTTAATAATCGGTTTGACAAGTCCTATTGAAAGATTAGGTGACTTCCAATCACTCTACAAGTAAACACCATTCCATTTTGTTAAAATAACAAAATTGAAAATTAGGAATTTTTTAGAAGTTACAAAATTAAAAGTGTGATACAAGATTTGGATTCCTGTGTCAGAATTAAAAAAGAAATGTCTTATGCTCAAAGCCGATCAGAGTTGAAATGGCAAAGTTATTAGCCTCCAAAGGGGTAAATGTATGCAAAAACGACCAAATTGTCAATTTGGTGGGCAATAACTCTGCCATTTCGATTCCGATCGTCTTGGAGCATAAAACATTTTCGTTTTCTTTTGTCAAGATGAACTCGAAACAATAGTTACTTTTTTACATTTCTCCCGAACCACTACCCCCTTCCCCCCTCCAACTTACGTAAGTAAACACGTAAACCATTCGAAATATCACTTTCGTTTCTTCTCACCGGACACTCGCGAAACTTCGATGGTCGAGTTCCGCAACTCTAAAACTTAAAATATCACACTCTGTTTGACAATCTCACATTTTGATCACTTGTGAGAGAGTAAGAAAGTCTCGAAGTGGCGCAGACACCGTTCGGGCATGCTGGGAGCAGAGGTGGCTCTCACTCAGGTTAGCCAACGTAACAACAAAAAGCCGCTGCTTTTCAAATTGAAAAGTTAAATATTTAAACTCAAACCGTTACGAACGAAAAGCTCCCACTTGTTTTTCTTTGAATTATAGATGTTTAGTCAAACTCACATTCCGTCCATGGACAAGCCGTTTTCCAGAAAAAGTGGAACGTAAAAACAGACAGACAGACTCACGACGGAGACATCGCCTGACCCCTCATTGACTTGGACTGAGCTTCGCTCAGCGATAAACGCCTCTCTGCTAATTACAGAGTGTCGGGTCGCCTAGACTTTTGATTCAGCCGTTAATTCGATTCGCTCTCTGCTCTCTTCCGTCGCGGAGCTAAACGCGCGCACACGCCTGCAGAAAACTGAGTCGACGCGAAAATGAAAACGAGTTGTGTGACTGACGGGCGACGTCGGAAGTCTTCTTCTCCTTTTCAAAGGATATGGTGTTCTGCATTTTTTGATTTCAAATATGGGGGGATTCTTTCTCAAAGGCAAGGTCAAAAATCTTGAGCTCTTTTTTTTCTCTCTCTCTCTCATTTAAACGGCATGCTCCATCCACTTGCGGACATGTGCGACTTGCGCTGACGACACTCGCGCGCCTAGCCTCTGTCGCTCTCCTTCTCACACACGTACACTCCCACTCTCCCTCCTTGCCCCGCCACTACCTCGGCCAGTCAAAAACAAGAACGGACACACGTCGCGTTTAATGACGTCATCATGCGTTGTTTGTCTCTGACAGTCGGCGCGCCACGTGCTTGCAACATGGCCACACAACTACTGGCTGCATGCATGGCGCACTAGCGCTAAAAAGGTTTCCTTTTTCTTCTCCGCGCTTTTGCTTCTTCCTCGAAATAATTTTCACTCTTTTTCTCATTTTTCTCCATAGGCGACCGGATAGTGAGCGTCAACGGCGAGACGATCGGCGGCAAGTCGTACGCGCAGGTGGTGCAGCTGGTCCAGAGCTCGGGCGCGTACCTGCACCTGCTCGTCGTGCCCAAGGAGGAGGACCTCCTGCAGCAGGTGAGTGTGTAGTTATATTGAGGAGTGCTTTCCTATAAATTCATGCGTACGCGATTTTTCTCTGATTTTTGAATTGAGTTTTCCTTGATTCTTTTCTGATTTATTTTGGATGGTGTACATTACTTTTTTGAGTAAAGTACTCCTTGCCGGACGCGCGCGCGGAAGTATGTGTGTGTGTGGGTGTCGCCTCAAGGAAGTAGAGTCGGTTTGTGTCATTTGCGCGCGACCTTGCCGGGGCCGTATCCGTCGCGCTCGCGGTCCACCCAAAAATCCGGCGACGCGACACGTTATTATTGTAGGCTAAACGGCGACGACGCGATACGAGCTCGGCGACAGTATGCAGGGGACCCTGGCCGTGGCGTGGTGCGGCCCCGCGGCCCGCTATCGGCCGGCCCATCGACAGGCGGCCCGATCCGATAGGCGCGCGCGCTCGCGAGACTTTGATTGCCATCTCGTGCGCGTCAGGAAGAGAAGAGCCAGATAGGCCCTTGGCCGTCGCCTTCGCCTGCGCGCCTATGCCGCACCGGCACTGACACTGACCCCTCTCCTGTCCTGTGCAGTACTTCGGCGAGACGGCGCACAACCCGGAGACGAACCAGCGGCCGCAGAGGATGCGGTCGCCCGCCGACCTGGCGCGCCAGGCGTCGCCGCTCAGCTCGCGCCCCGTCTCGGGCGTGTCGTCCGGCGCGTCCGACTTCCCCAGCGGCTGGCCGCCGCCCGGCTCCAACGACCCGCTGTACGACACCGTGGCGTCGGCGTCGCGGCGCTCCAGCGAGGGCTGCACCCAGCGCCGCGAGCTGACGGCGTCCGCGCGCACGCAGTTCATGATGGGCGCGCCCGCGCCCGTGGCCGCGTCCCTCGTCAGCGCCTCGGCGACGGCGCCCGGCGCCGGCGGCCTCCCCCGCGGCGTCACCGGCCTCGCCTGGGAGTCGCTGCCCGCGCACTGCCGCCTCAGCCTGGACGCCTCGGGCATGGGCATCCTGGACGCCGCGGGGCTCGGCGGCAGCCTCCCCGGCACCGGCGGCGTGCCCAGCGCCGACAGCAGCCGCCGGGAGTCGTCGTCGTCCCTTCCCGCCGCCGGCACGGGCACCGGCACCGCCGCCAGCTCCAAGGACAGCCTGCTGTCCATGGACTCGACCTCCACCCTCCAGGACGGCTGCAGCGGCTGCAGCAGCGACGACTCGGTCATCTTGTCCAGGATACGGCGCAGCACGGAGCAGAAGGAGGAGTTCCTGCGCAGGCCGGCGCAGCCCATCTGGCCCGTCGTGGAGCCGCAGCAGCTGCAGGCCGCCCCGCAGCAGAAGGGGGTGCGCGAGTTCTACGCGCGGCCGCAGAAGCTGCAGAAGCCCGTGTGGCCGCCGGCGAGCGAGCGGGACGTTCCGGAGGCCGCCGCCGAGGACCGCGATGGCAGCAGGGGCGGCGGCGGCGGCGGTGGCGGTGGCGGCACGACGGCCGGCGAGGCCCCCAACTTTGTGGCCGGCGGCGCCGTCGGAGGCCCGTTGGCGGCCAGGGCCAACAAGAGCTACTTCAGCACGCTGAGTAGGATACAAGAGAACCAGCCCTCCGTTTCTTCGACTGGAAGGTACGTGTTGATCATCAACGTGCAGTGCAGTGGGGAGATTGTATTTTGCTTTTCTTTTCTATTTAGGGAGGCTTGTTTTTCATTCGTTTGATTTTTGTTTTCTTGCAGTGAGGACACTGTGATGAATGGAGACTCGACATCCTTACCATCATCTTGTTCGTCACGCGGTGCAGAGGAAAACCAACCACACTTGCCTGTGATTCATTTAGTGTCTAGAAGAGCTCGACATTTTGAAGCTGGTGAAGAAGAGGACATCACAGATAGGACCAGCTTTTACAAAAGTGAACTTGCTCGACTGTCGGCCAAGAAAGGTGTTCCTGAAGTTGCTGTTCGAAAGAGAGAATTTGAGTCACGTAGTCTTCAAGAGAACTCAAGCTTAAAGAAATTAGAAAAAGGTACCTTTTTTTCCTCTTCTTATTCATCTTCTTTTAGGAAGTAGTAGCATGCTTGGGTATTTGTAATTTTGTTTACACCCCTTTTTTTTTTCTATAGCTGGAAGCCCACCAGCCAACAGTAGTATACCTCCTAGTGCTGTATCTGGAAATCGGTCAATACCCATTGGCAGTTCTAAACTGCACTGTGATCCGCCCCCTGATTACAAACCATCACCAGGTAAGAATTTGAGCTTTTTACCTATCTAAATCTATTAGAGATCCTGGCCTAAGTTGTTTATTTTTTCATCAATTGATGCAGAAGATTTATTGTATGGTTCAGTAAACCACACTCAACCAAGCTCGTTAAAGATCAGAATACGATCTCGATCTGCTGATCCTTCTCATTATGATCAAAGGAATAAAGCAGTTCGTCAAGAATCCTATCTCAATGCTGTCAGTTCAGGTGTGTAACTGTTTCTAGTTTTTTCCTTAATTGTTTGTTGTGGTTTATTTGTAAAAAAAAAAAAATTTAGAGGTTTGGGTGATTAGAACCTTAGCTTAGAGACAGATCACTGTAAATTTTTTATCGTTGAAATGTGTGTATACATTTTGTTTTGCTTCTTCCCTGTACATTGCTGTTTGTTTTTCATATTAGAATATGTATTTCAGATTTTTGTTTGTAGTCTTTTTCTTTTGACAAGGCGTTTCAGGTGGAATTATTTTTAGCTTGCTTTGAATAGGGCTCTGTGAGAAATTTAGGCATGATAGTTTGCTTCTATTTTTATTCTTCAAATCGATCTGTATGAGCAGTTATATGATTGACTTTTATTTTAGTAGTTTTCACAGTATCTTTTCAAATGCTATAGTTAGTGGCAGAAGCAAAAGGGAAGGGGATACAGGCACAGTAAGCAAAGATGCTGTCAGTATTTATTATTAATGGTTTTGTTTGTCTTTTTTTCTTTGGCTTTCCATAATATTAAGACCGAAAACGTCAGGCAGTTATATCAACTGTTCTGGAGGAGGAGAGAGAAGGCAGTGATGTCTCGCCATCTCCTGCTCCAAAAATACTAGCTCCCGATCCATCCTGCTCTACTCCTACTTCCCCACCAATCCGTCCAAATCAATTACCTATTGCAAATCCTCTTCGTCCTGCCTCATACCCTCAGCGAAATAGCATCGGGGATCCTGAGGGACTTGTGCAAGGCCTTAAAGGTTAGCATTATTATTTGTGTGGGTTGTGGCATCTTGTTCGGGGCAGTTGGGTGTTTACTAAATTGTGTTTTGCTTGGTTTGGTGTGGTCTAATTGAGCATGATATGATGTGTGGCAACGTTTTAAACCTTTAACTATCTTCTGCTGTTTTCAGAATTATGATATTTTTTTATATTTTGGTGTGTTTTTGCAATTTGTGCTGCATTTCAAAGTGTCTTTTTACCGTTTCCCACATTTTCCCCCTTCACCCTAATATTACTACGCTGATTCATTTTCATAGGGTCTTTTTTCTGAGAAAATGCTCTGTGCTCCAATTACGACTTGAAACTTCTACTTTTTTGACTGTATTAATTTGTTTTATGTGGATACTTTGTTAATTTTCCTTTCATTGCATCTGTCAATCTTTCTTTCTTTCTTTCTCTCTTTGGTTTAATGAAACTATTGTCAAATTGTCAAGTCAGTCAAAGCATGCTGTGCATGATGATACCTTAAATTCAAGAAACATTAATGAAGATTGATTTATATGTTTATAATAATAACAAGTCTCAAAGAGCCTTTCATTTTAGTGGGTACATGGTATAATTCAAAAGTACAATTACTAACTAATCGGGCATTAATATTTCTTCTGCAACAGTACTATTGATTTCATTTAAGGGAAATTTTTAAAAAAATTCTCTCATTATTTTACAGGACAACCTAGAGCAATAGACACTTCAACTGTTGTAAGAAGACAAAAAGATACATCTTCCAGTAAGTGTTTTCCCAATCTAATCTCTCTTGTTTCTACATTTCACATGTGATTTTTATATCTTGTCTTTATTTTGTTTTAGTTGATGAAGACCGTTCCACTAGACGCGTTTCATACCTGAAAGCCACATGGAATGACCGCATGCACGTCGACAGTGATTTAGAGCTTAGTGACACCGAACCAACTCCAAGTGTGGCTCAAAGGAGGTAAGAGGAATTTGTTTCTTTTGTCATGAGCTATAAGTGCTCACAATATTATTTGTGTTTATGAAGCCCATGAAAAATCTAGTATTCCTTATATTCTCTCAAGCTTGCAGTTGTTGGTTGACTTAATTTTCACTTTAGCAGGGAATCAATGTGATAGATATTAATTTTAGAGTCAGGACTACACTGGCATATTACGCATATTTTCCTTTTTCTTTTCTGCTCAACTTTTCTACTCAACAAACTGGTCTTTTAAAAGTAATAAATAAATGTTTTCCCATTTTCCAACTTTTTAAGTATGGTATTGCCTGTAGGAAATATGCATATTGTGCCCAGTGTATTCAACTCTGCTTCTATAGGCTTTTGTTACTGTCAGGCCTTAATCTTTTCTTTGCTATGTTGATCTCCTTCTCGGTAGCATAAGTTTTATGTTCATTTGTATGTGAACTATTTTATTACTGTCAGGCCTTAATCTTTCTTTTGCTATGTTCATACGTATGTGAATTATTTTATTTCACAAGACTCTCTTTGCATTCCAATGGTAGTGGTTTCTTTCTATATTTTGAAATCTTATTTTGAGATTTATTTCTCATTATACTGGACTGGTTGTCACAAGACATCTGCAACCTTGCAGACTCAATCGCAAATGGCGCCCACCGTTGTTCCCTGATGATATTCAGCGCCTCAAGCGACTCTTTGAAGATGCGGCAGCAGCTGCCACAGGCCACTCCATCAGTCTCCATCAGGGGTGAGACACATTTGTGCTCGCTGCCTGCATTAACATAGATACTAAAATTAATCATTAACGGCATCTTGTAGCTTTCTCACAATATTCTGTTTTGTTTAGCAGTTTACCATTTTTGCCTTCATACACATGCTGCATCGTCTTGGAAAAACAAAACTGGGATATAGTTTGTTTTTTTCTGCTTAATATTTTCTTTAGGACATTTATGAAAGAGTTGCTAACAATCACTCACTAACTCTGTTGACTTGTGCATGATAATGTTTCATAATTGTTGGACTGACTGCATTCACTTTTGTTCACATTTTAAAATATTGTGATATTTGTAGCAATAAGTTTAACCTGAAACTGTAACAGTAATAACTGAAAACCCCTTTTCGTAATCTTAATCAGTCTACTACTCGCACCTAGTGCATGCTGTTATTTTGGGCAGAATAATAACGCCGGTGCAGCAAATACAGTATGTATACCGCGGATGACCTCCCCTCCTCCGCCGAAGGTCGGCCGCGCACCGCCGCTTCGGTCGGCGGCTTCAATTAAAAGAGTCCTCGAAAGGGTAAAGATGGCATGGTGTCAGGCGTGATGCAAGAGGCATGCGCCCGCGCGTGCGGGGCGGGGGGTGGTCCGAGCGGGAGAGGCTTTGTTCCGAAATCAGCTCCGATTCACCTGCTGCTGCTGCAGTCCGGTATTTGCCAGACGCGGCGGCGGCGGCGATGGTGTGAGAGAGAGAGAGACTACCTGGGCCCGGGGTGGAGGCGCGAGCATTTCGGAGCCGCGACCGCCGAGCAGCCCCGGCGCGTGCTGCACCGAACGCACGCGCACGCGCTCAAGTTTCACTGGTCAGTTTCACTTACCAACCCTCCTGAATCTGCTGCGGCCGGGTTATTGGTTTTATTATTGTTATTATTAACTGATTGCAAACTACTGTTGTTGCTGCTGCTGCTGCTGCTGCTGCGCGGCATGCCAAAACACTAAAGCGTAAGGCATGCAGCAGTCGTGCGCGTCTACAAGAGGAGGAGGAGGAGGAGGGAAGTCCAACGAAACACCTGGCTTTTAAACGGTGACGACATTCCAGTCGGATTGAAAACTAAACTTGGCGGAGCGCGCGGCGCGAGGCGTGTTGGCACGCCGTGTTTGGCGCGCCTGGGGAGGGAGGATATTAGATAGATTGTACATACGCCACCGGGGCCGGGACCGGGCTGGCCGACCGGGGGACCTAATTAAAAGCTCATTTTATGTACAGTGGTACGTAATTTGTTCCTTCTTCGGTTATTGGCAAATTGACAGCGTCGCGGTTTCACCCACCACCACATCACGGTGGTGTGTGTGTGTGTGTGTGTGTGTGTGTGTTGGGGGGGGG
>NW_026267234.1:60978-82660 GCF_000697945.3 Frankliniella occidentalis
TCCCTCCCTCTGCTCTCTTTGGTCGCGTAAGTCAGGCGGCGCGGCGTTACTTGCTTGGTCGTTTGCTATGGCTGCCAACCTGACTCTCTGCGACACGGAGAGCAGCAAATTCGATAAGGAAATGAAACTCTGCAAGCAAGTAGAAAGTCCATCGACCAGGAGCAGCCGCGGCGGCGACGCGACACAGGGAAGGGAGTAGAGGGGAAAAAGTTGTGGGTCGTCCAATGAACCTCGGGTGAGCTTAACCAGCCTAATTGTGTGTTTAAGACCGAGCCGTGCGACGACGCTGCTAACTCGACACGCCCGTTTTCTTTACCCCTCTTATTATTTTTGGATTTGTCATCCGGGCGTTTGCTTTTGTTTGACGTGCCCCACGCTTTGGGTGTTGCAGCTCCGCGGCGAGGTCCGGGGCCGCGGTGGCCACGACGGCCGGCTCCGGCTCGTCGCCAAGAGGGTCGCCGAGGACGTCGTCGACCAAGGACAGCGCGCCGGGTCTCTTGCACCGGGACAGGGAGGGCTGGCTGCACTGCAAGATCACCTTCATCGACGGCAAGGTAAAAGGCTTCAAAGGTCTATGGTGAAGTCTAGTACAAATTGTGTCAATTTTTGTCTAATCGTGTGCTGTGTCATTTTTTTGTTTACAGCGAGCCACCGATCGGTCCTGGAAGCAGGTGTGGGCGACAGTCCGCGGGTCCGAGTTGGGGCTCTACAAGGAACGCCCTCCAGAGGTGAGTACTGCAACAAACTCGATCTGCTTAGGGAAGGGGGTTGTAGGGGTCTGTCACCGACTTTCAATGTCAGTGTATAAGGTTTTGAATTGCGCTGCAGACTATTTTCCCAAGTTTCCGAGTCTCTCGCGCCCCCTCAAGGGTGGGCTTGAACTTTGGTGAACTTTGATTGAAGTTCGCGAAACTTTGATGGTATGTTTCGGTGGCAAACTTTAGCTCGTGTGAACTCTGGCCGGAGCGCATGAACTTTGACGAGACGAGTCTCTGTGCATGACTTGAAGCCCACTTCCCCTTGGTCGCCCCCTCCCTCTCCCCCCTTTACCGCGATCGCGACGCGTCTGTTGAAGCAAAACCGTCATAATAACGTACAAGGATCGGCTAACGCGGCGCGGAGTGTTAGCTAATACGTTCCCAGGAGTCGCGCGGGGGGAGGGAGGAGGGTAGAGGGGCAGCGGATGGATTGCACCTCCGACCGCACCGGGGCCATCCGGAGGAAGGCGGCCAAAGGCGGCGCGGGGGAGGGGCCAGGGAGGGGCGCATCCGACCCATTGTGCTGAACAAGTGGAGTGAACTGGTTCCCCCTTTGCACGTTTGCGCCGCGGCGGCCGACGGGTGCCTTTTCCGCTGGCGGGGCGGGGCGGGGTGAGGTGGAGCGGCATCGCGTCGGTGGCGCCGGCGCGCCGCGCCACCTCGTTGCATCGGAAAGCACGTGCATACTGCAGGTGTGTGTGTGTGTGTCTGGGCCAATAATGTATAAAAACGATACCGCTGCACTCTGCGCTGTGCGCGTGCCACTGTCAGCAGAGCGTTCCTGTTACTACCAAACACGCGCAGTTGCTGCTAGTTACTACTACTACGACTATGCACTACTGCGCGGCTTGCGGTAACAAGACACTTCCCTGCATATGCTCCTTGGCGGCGGCGGCGGCGGCGGCGCCGGCTAGCGCCATAGAGGTGTCGACGGGACAATCGGACAACATCGGCGGGCCGCCGCCTGCCTCCGGCGCCTCCCCGTGACCATCATCCTCCTCTGCCCCCGCCCCCTTTCCCAGCCTGCCAGTTTCCCATAGGACTTGAACAACACGAGCCGCGCCGAGAGCGCGCGCAGGCACCGCGGTGGCGGCGGAGGCGCGCGGCGGCGGGCCGAGTTCGTTTCCGGTGATTTGCAGCGCCGAGCGCGGCTCCTGTGGCGCCGGCGGTGGCGCGACCGCCGCGACGCCCACCCCCACCAAGTGGTCATTCCCTCGGAGTCCTTTTTATTTCCCCTCTTTTCTTTTTCTTCGATTGAATTCTTTGTTTGCTTTGGTCGTCGTATATAGTCCGCGGCAGCAGGCAGGGCAGGGCAGGCGCAGTAGTCGAACTGCACTATAATTATTATAATCATCATCATGACGTCGTTTCCGCGACCAGCAGCAGCAATAGCAGGGGCCCCGTGGCGCGCGTGGGAGTGTGCCCTGCGGGTGTTACGGAGCCCTGCGCCACCGGGCTGGAGGTGATGATGACCCCCGTCGTCGTATTGGTGATGAGGTGTTCGCGGAAGCGCTGCTGGACCGACCGGCAGACTCCTGACCGCGTCCACGCTGCAGCGGCCGCCGTCGTCGTCGTATTACCCCTACCCGCTCGTGCAGTTCTACCTGTTTGCCGTCCGACCCGATATGATGATATTTGAAACGCGCGCGCTTCACATTTCAAACCGCGCGGCGGCGGCGGCTGATGCTATGTGAAGTTCTGTTGTTTGGACGTATATCGCTTTGGCTCTTCCCCGCCCCGCCACGCCCCGCCACGTCATTCCGGAGCGAGCCGACCGCACTGTATACGCTGCTGCTGCTGCTGCTGCGTTTGAACCGCGCGCGCGCACGCTCGCTGCTGCCGCCGCCCGCCCGCCCGCTGCACCGAGCCACGCTGCGCCACGCCGCTCGGCGTTTCCGAAAGGCGGTGTGGACTTTCCCTTTTAAATGGGAGCAGTGCAGAGTGTCGGGCGAGGATGGGGCGCGGGGCGGGGCGGGGCGCGAGGAGCATGAAGCCATTACAGGGCGACAGCGCAGCGCTGCTGCTGCGTCTGCTGCACCGGAGTCGGACACACCCATGGAAAGGTCGCCGTTGATTTCCATCTCGCGTGTCGCGTTTTCCCTTCGAAATCGCGCCTTCGAGTCCGAAAAGCTTTTCGGCTAAATTTTATTTATTGGTATCCACAAAAGAAATGGAAAACGAGCGCCTTATTTGTCTTGTCTCGTGTCGTGGTTGTGCAGTGCATTATACAGCCTTGGTTCTTGATCTATACACAATGATCTACAGTAATATCTGTCAATTAGTTTATTCTTCTTATCGCGATGGTAGTTTTAATACTACACTATTTGTTTAATTCGATGCAATGCGAAAAAAAAATAATAAATATAAATGGTCCTTGAGATCAAACCGGAATGACTTTGGCATGACAGTAGTTGAGCTGCGCGCTGCGCAGGGCGGGGCGGGGCCGGGCCATGGGCGGGCTGGGCTGTGCCGTGCCGTGGGTCCGCTCTGCCTGCGCGATGTGAATCTGCCCGTCATTGGAACGGTACAAAACGCCCCCTCGCGCTGCTCTCTCGACGAGCTTGCCCTCCCCGCCCGCCGCGCTATGCTCGCGCTTTTGCCCCGGCACCGCCATGCCATGCTGTGCCGCTGCTCATGGCGGAGCTGGAGAACCAGGGCTAACGGTTTGGCGACGTTTTGACTTTGGCGGAGCGAGAGAGCAATAAGCGTGCGGCGGTGAACGGTTTATTCGGGGCCGGGCCGGGCCGGGCCAGCCCTGCGGCCCACATCACAGTGAATAGAGGGAGACTGGCGTGCGGGGCCGACCCCCCGCGACCCGACGAGACCCGCGACCCGACCCGCCGAACGACCTCCTTATTTTGTAAAGGTCCGCCCTCGCGCGTGTCTGTCGCGCGGAGTGCGGGCAAAAAGAGTTTGGAAAAGGCGCGGGATTCGACTGTCAGCAGCATTACACACACATTTGCTTGCGTGCGTGTGTGTGTGTGTTCTTTTTGTTGTTTGTTTGGCTCGATCAAAGGAGCAGCGTGCGTGTCCTGCGCTTATTGACCTCGGCTCCTGCATGTGTGCGTGTGTATGTGTGTGATGTGTGGCATCCTCCAAGTGATGACCCCCCACATCCTCCCCTTACTTACTTTTACCCTCGTCGAGGTGCTTGCTGTGCCACCCCCCGCAGCACTCACTCCTCTGCCTTGACGGCGTCCGCCCCGCCGCCCCACCGCCCCACCGCGCCCCGCGGCCATGAGGTTGTAGTATAGCGCGGAGTGTATGGAGGTAGGTAGGGAGAAAGAAGAGGTGGGGGGGGGGCGGTGGGGGGCCTAGGGCCGCGGGGAGGGCGGGGCGGGGCGCTCTCCAGCCCGCCGTGCCGGGTGGGCTGGGCAGGGCTCTCGTTAGTCGTTCTCCACTCGCCGCCGCGTGCGCGCGTTGTTGTCTGTGTGTGTTGTGTGTGTCGCGTCGTGTTGTGTCGCGAGTGTGTCATGGGTCCGCGCCTGGCCGCGACGGCCTGCCCGGCGCCCTGCATCACCACCACGTCCTAGTGTCGCCGGCCCGCGCGTCGTCGTCGTCCTCCACCCGCCATGTGGCTCTTCATCTGGCACGTGAACCCGGCGCCGGCCGTGTCCGAGGCGTCGCGGCGCCGGGTCGGGTCGAGCGCCGCCCTGCACGGGCCCCTGGACCTGTGCGCCGAGCCCGCCGGGCCCTCCGCCTTCCGACGCGGGCCCAACCTGCGCCGGCTGCGGCGCTGGGGCTCCACGGGATCCTGGGTTAGTGTTGGACGTCTTCGTTGCGCGCGCGTGTGTGTGTGTGACGGGCACATAGCGTCGTCTAGACGGGCGTCACGAACCACGGCGCCGTGACGGACGCGACGACCGAAATGTAGAACAAACACGGCGTCGCCACGGCGCCGTATAGCACGATGCCGTGACGATGCCGCGACGAGACCGTGACGAGGCCGTGACGAGACCGCCGCGCCAGGGGGTCCGCTGCTCCCCGAACAGGTTGACAACCCCCTGAACCAGGATGGACGCTACCTGCGGCGCGCGCCGTCGTGTCCTGTCCGCCACCCCGCCGCTGCGTCCTGCCAAGGCGCCCGGCTGGGTAGGCAACTCACGCACGCCCGTGCTCTACGGGACTGCCTACCTACACGACCCCAGGCGTTTTTGTCTGTTTTTCTTCTTACACATTATTTTTCTTCTCTTTTCTTTTTGTTTCTTATCACCTCTGTTTTTGAATGGTAGTAAGACGAAACGAAATCGAGGACAAATGTATTGGGGATTTTGAGAAAAGTTATCCATCCATTGTACGATGTGGTGTGGCTGTTATCGTGCTCGGTGTGGTGCGCTTGTCGTTCACTCGTGTCTCTTGCTGGCCTCGTTTCGTGTTTGCTTTTCTCCCTCACAATGACCCTTGCTCTGAGCAATGCTCTCCCATCCGGGCCGGCTGGAGCCTCCACGGAGCCCTTCCCTCTCCCTCTCTGTCGATTGTTGGCGCAGGTCAGCAGGCTCAATCGCTCTCTTTCTCTGTCTCACTCTCTCTCTCTCTCTCTCTCTCTCTTCTTCTCTCTATCTCTCTTCCTCCCTCGTTTCCCCTCTCTCCCGTTTCCTCTCTCCCTCTCTTCCTTTTTCTCTCTCTCTCAACGCTTCGACTGACTGACTGACTGACTGATTGAATGCGTTTCCCAGGGAACTAACATGATATCGGTCGGCCTCTCTCATTGTCAGGTCGTGGAGCAACGCATTAGTAGCCTCTCGATACACGCGCTTTGCCCTGCCTTGTAACTAAAAATGTAAAATATTTTTAAAAATATATATACATGAAATGGGACATACACGAGGGCATTCCCCTCGCAGTTATTGTTTCAAAAACTTTTTTCCCTATGTCTCTGCTGATGCATTTTTTAAACCCCTACAAAAGTTAAACTGACGGAATGGCCTGTAATCACGACGAGCGAAAGGCGCTGGCGTCTCCCTCCCTCTAAATGCGCGTATGTGTGTAATTGATTATTATTCATGTGCTTTCATCACGTGCTTGTACCATATCGCGCACACCTTGCGAAGGTCTTATCGCCACAAAACCCTCTCTCTTCTCTCTCCCTTCTTCCTCCCTCTTTGGCCGAATGGCATATAAAACATCATTATTAACCACGGGCTGCATTACTTGTTGTTGTTTTTAATGTGCCCCAATTAATTAACATTAGGCAATCAACAATGGCCAAATCGCGCTATAATTAACAAGAGCAGTTGCAATAGGAGCAATAATAACAACGAAAAGAGCAGACGACACTTTGGTTTCCACCCGGCCTGCCCTGCCACCCACCGCGAGCGCCCCGGAGCAGGCGAAGGCGAGGTCGTTGTTAATGCTCGTGCCGCTGGAGGTGACGCGGCCCGACCGCCGACCCGACCGACAGATCCGAGCGGATTCTCGCGTACGGCACCAATTTTACCCTCCCCCGCCCCCCTCTCTTCCCCCTGGTCCTTGCTCCACCCGCCGCCTCCCTCCTCCTCCTTTGCTCCGCTCATCCAAGGTGTCTATATAATTCTTCATGTCCTTTACCCTTTGGCACCGGGACCGGGGGTAATATTATTGGATATTTGGGTGGAGGGTGTTGACGGCTGCACCTCGGACTCGGACATTCATTGCGGGGGTGATCATCCCTCTATGATTAACAATCGCAAAATGTTATGACAAGGAAAGAAGGGAGGGGGGGTGATCTTTGAAGGGAAGGGTTGTTATTTCCTCACTACCTATCTCGTTAGTACTAATTTCTTTTTCTTTCTGCAACCTTCAGTAACGATGTGGTTCGCTCGCGTTGCGTGGTGGCATGGCATGGCGCACCTCACCGCGTGTCAGCAGTCGAAGCGGCGACCTTCTCCTTCTCTCTCTCTCTCTCTCTCTCTCTCTCACACTCACTCACTGCAGCGGAATCATTTACTCTAATCATTTCTTTGGCGCCCGCCACACGTTACCGGCAGCAGGCCCGGCAGGCGGCCCGCCCGGCCCACCCGGCCCGCCGCGGCCACGCACCCCGTGACGCTCGCGACATTCAGAGGCGTTGCCCAACCTCCACCACTAGAAGCAGCGCGTGTGTCAGCTGTGGGCCCGCCGCGCCGCGCCGCGCCACGCCTCCGCGCAGTAGTAGTGGTAGTGTTCTGCTCTGCGGCTCACCCCCGGCCGGGCCGGGCCGGGCAGGGCCGGGTAAAGCTTTGGTCACTTTCACATCCCGCAGCCGAGCCGAGCGAGTGAACAGAGAACACGCCACGCACAGTGCTGTAAGCCCCCGGCGCGCGCCTGTGGGCTCGAATGGAAGCGCTGGCGTAGTAGCCGCAGGACTGTGCAAGAGAGAGACAGAGAGTCAGAGAAATATTAAGTGCGGGATCAAAGCCCCCCACCCATAGGCTCTCCTCCATCTCTCTCTCTTCGTCTCTGCCTCTTCCCCCCTCGTCTCTCTCTCCCTCTCTCTGACTCCCTCACTAGGTGGTGTGCTACGCCACTGCCGGCGGCCGCGGCTTCGGAGAGCGTGGAGGTATGGACGGTTAGAGCCCCGGGATGCCGACCGGTCAGTCATCCATCGGATATATCGGACGAATGGGCCGTGGGCTGGGCGTGGCGTGGCGTGGCGGGCGCAACCCCAAGGCGTTTTCTAGAAATGGAACAAAACGAAATAGATGAGGCGACATGTCATGAGGTCGATGTCGCACTCCGTTATGCCGATACTTGTGGTTGTGTATGATAAAACCTATAGGTCTACTGAAACCTGACGGCCTAGATGGAACCGCGTCTCTTCCAGACCCAACAAGAGTACATTCGACCTAAAGCTGCGTTGTCATTTTAGGAAAATCTTTCTTTTGCAAAATTGTATTGGTAGAATTGTGACACGCGGTCGTTCAACCATGTACGAATAATTCAAACTTCGAATTTGATGATTTGAATATTTTTTTTTGTCATTTTTCCTTTTTTTATTAAAATTAAATAGCGGCGCATGGGCGTGGGCTGACCTCGCGGTATCGTTTTGTTGCCGTTTGCCGTGACGTAATAATAAAATAACAATAACGATAATGAAAGTGGGCGTCCGTTCTGGCTGGCGCTGCTGGCGCTGCAGCGCGCTGCTGCCGCGGATGAGCTCAGCGTGCAGCGTGGGGACCTCCGGCCCCGTGGGGATGGGAAGGAGACGGCGGGGTCGGGGTGGAGAAGGAGGAGGAGGTGCCTTGTTCATAATTAATCGCCCGCCGCCCTTGGCTACCTGCTGCGCCCGCCGCTCTGCGATGATCCCATCCCACCCCCTCCCTTCCTCTCTCGCGTCTTCCTTCCTTCCCGCATCCTCTCTTGCCGCTCTGTAGCGGTGGCAGCGGCGCGGTGGTCGTGGTGGTGGTTAGCAGAGGGCCGTCAGCCGTCACCTCCATCACCACCTCCTTCACCACCACCTCCTTCACCGCCACCTCCTTCACCACCACCACCTCCATCACCACCAACCACCTCCTTCACCACCAACTCCTTCACTCACCACTACCTCCTCCACCATGTCCACCACCTCCACCTCGTCCACTACGTCCTCCACCTCGTCCACTACGTCCTCCACCTCCACAACAACCTCCTCCGCCTCCACCACCTCCACGACCACCTCCACCACCATCTCCACCACCATCTCCACCTCCACTACCTACACAACCAACAACCACCAGCACCAGCACGGTTTTCGCTCGCGAAGAATGGCGCACGACTCGCTGCCGTTAGCGCCGCTGCTGCAGCTTAGTGGCGTGGCGCTGGAGGTGACGGCTACCCCGTGGCTGTTGCAGCTCGGCGGGACAGCTCCCTCGGGAATGACTTATTGTGAGCAGCAGCAGCCTCCTCGTCGTCGTCACAGCAGCGCGCCGAGGTGTCGCGCGGCCTCAGCGGGGAGGGATTTAGGTCGCGCTGATAAAAGCCCTCGCCAAGGAAGGATTTTGTTCGTATTGCGAAGAGGATTTGGGCTGCTTTGTAGTAAAGCACGAAGGGATTTCTGAGCAAAGGGGTGCAGAATCGACCTCACGGGTAAAGAGGGGTAGTCCCGGTGATTCGGTGGTAATTCTCGGCTAATCCTTGGCGCGCGCTCCGAATAAGTTAACTCGTGTTCCTTTTAACCAGTCAGTTCATTCTTCTCTCGGTCGGGAGATTATTAGATCGGCGAGCTTGGGCAACCCCCGTGGAGCGGGGGGTCGCGGCTAGGGTGGTGGTGATGGCACCATACGGTGCTTGTGGCGATGATGACGATGACGATACGGGCGGACTGCTGCTTTAAGTATGCGCAGAGCGTGTTGTGGCAGTGTGTTGTTTGGCGGTTGCCGCACACTGGAAATGCCACACGGTACGCCTTTACTCGCGGCGGATCCGCGCCGGAGCGGCCTCGCTTTTCGTATCTCCCGGTTGGAATCAGCCGTGCGGCTCTCCGCGACCAGGGAGGGAGACTCTCCCCCTCGTCGAAACCACCTGGGTGGGAAACGTGGACTCGTGACAGAAACGTGGTGGTTCCCTCCCCCCCTTTCCTCTAAAGCCAAAACAAACCACTTTATCAATCAGCTGAAATGCGTAAACGTATCGTTCCCCTACCCCCTCAAATCCCTCATTTTCGTCGGACTTGATCCGCCCCTGCCTGCAGCCCCACCCTCTCTCCGCCCAGCCCCGTCGTCGTCGAGCCCCGTCGCCTCAGTGCGTTTGCGGACGGACGGGACGGACGGGTGGGTCAACATTGGAAGATGCTGCGGTTGCACTGTTGAAAAGAAATGGCTTTACAATGACAAAAGCTTGGCCAATTTTATCTACAAGTACGTCATCGCGGAGGTATGTGTCCTGTTCATTGGAATGGAGGTGGTTGTTTTGGGGGGTTTATTTTGGAAGGGGGTGGTGGGGGAGGAGCAAGTGACAAAAGACATCTGCTTATAAAATTATTCTGACAGTGCAGGGGCGGAAAGGGAGGGAGAAAGGGCGGAAACGTTTGGGCCCGCGATACTGCCTCTCTGCGATTGTATCTGGGCGGGGTTGATAAGACTTGGTCCCCTTGGTCCGGCCGTCCCGTCCGGCCGGGGTTGCAGTTCTGAATGGGGCCGGGCTGGACTGGGCTGGGCTGAGCGGGCTGGGCGGCGGTGCTCCCCGGGCTGCTGCCGGGCTCCGAAGCGCAGGCCGGGCCGGGCGGGGGGAAAGTGCCGGCGGCGTCCGCACGAACATGTTGCAATAATAACATTTTAGCAGATGATACGCGCCGATGGCTCCCAGATAACGCCGCTTTAAACTTCTTTACGGTCGTGAAAAGCAGCTCCGCGGTTTTGTGTGGCGCCAAAACGACGTGTTTCTGTTTTATTTGCGGGATTTCGAAGCTGCAGCTGGTAAAGCCTTTAAACCAACTCGTATTAAACTCACTCATCCAGTTCACTCTTTATTTAATTTTCTCCTTGTATTCGGCTTTCACACTGATTTAGTGTCGGTTTGTTTGAATTCACAGGGAGGGAGGAAGTTGGTTTTCGGCCGGAGGTTCAAATATGGTGGGCGTAGCGTTGGGCGGCGCTGCCGGAGTAACGGCAGCGGCAATCGGACGCCCTGGCCGCCGCGGGCTGGCGGGAGGAGGCGGGGCAGGCGGGGGAAAGGTGTGGGGGTCAGAACTGTCCGCGCCTACCTCGGCGCGCGTACCGGACCCACCTCATCCGGGGGAGAGAACTCTGCGAGTGCGAGCGCCGGCGAGCGTTGACCCCCGGGGGGTGTGGCGCGGGGCCATCCAGAGCGTGGTTACCCCCAACCACCACCGCTCCGGGGAAGACTGTACGTGGAGCACAACGATAACCATGACCGTGCGACACACATCACTTTCGTTTTTCATCGTTATTTCAGTGTGTGTACTTTTCCGAGAGTTGTGCAGGGGCGGGGCGTGTTCTGTTTATGGACGGTGATCCCGCGTCGTACTCACAGGTGGACGGTCGTTCCACGCTGTGTACGAGCATGAAAGTTTGTGATTTTCATGGCTGCACTGTCGGAGCTCATCCCCAGCGTTCTCGGTTCAGGCACTAAGAACTTTTTTTTTTCGAATACTTCGTTTGTCAGAAAAGTGCTTTAAAGGTGGTCGTTGAAATGGCGTTTTGCTCTAAAAATTGAGCAAAGCAGTTTTCGTTGGTAATCAGAAGCAAAGCTAAAGCTGCACCCAGTTTTTTTTTGTTTTTTTTTGTGGGCTGACAGACGTAAGCAGGCGGTCTTGTCAAATAAAAACGGTGCCTCTTGAAAAGGAATGAAGAGACACGAGGGTGCAGTGTAGCGACGCGGGCCGTGCCGTGCCGTGCGCTGAACTCGCGGGGCGGGGCGGGGCTGCTCCCACACCACAAAGGCGTGCCGTGCCGCGGGGAGACACTGCTGCTGCTGCGGCTGCTGCTGCTGGAGACACGCGCGGTCCTGTTCCAGCCGGCACACCTGGAGGCACCAGGCCGAGTCATTTCCGCCTCCGCTCCGTTTCCCCGCGAGCCGAGCCGAGCAGTGCGGTCTGCCGTTGGTCTTGTAAGGGGCGCATAGCAGCAGCCCGCCGTGGGGGCGCCAGCCATAGCCGCGCAGTGTCGCATCGCAAACGGCAGAAGCGATAGCCGCAGCAGCGGCAGCGGCGGCAGGGAGAGCCTCAAAAGGCAGAGACAATGACGCGCGGCTGGAGGGCGAGCAGTGTGTGTGTTGTTGTGTGTCGTTTGTCCTGCGTTGTGTCGCCCGCAATGGCTGAGCTTGAGCAGTCAATCCGGTGCATGATACCCCGCCGCTAGGATGGAGGCGCCCCGCGGCAGCTACTTGTCGTCGCCGGTCGCGTGGAGGGCAAGGACATCTGCGCATGCCATCACCACCACCACTACCACCACCACCATCATCATCTCATTTGCCCCTCCCCCCCCCTCTCTCTCTCTCTCTCTCCCGCTCTCGCCCTCTTCTCACTCTGCTCACCCATGCTCTCTCGCACTCGTTCCGCTCCTCCGGCCTCGCGGCGGACGGACACGACACGGCGCGAGAAGCGAGATGACAACCTTCAATTTGCAAAGACGAGTGGGGCCCTTGATTTTGCACCCATTCCCCGCCCCGCCCCGCCCGGCCGACAGGACGACGCTAGCGGGTGGGTGTGGGTGCTCTCTCTTCAACGCGTCACTCGTTACTCTAGTGAGTGGGGCCGCGCCTAAAGGGATTTAAAATTTAGAAATTTTTCCTAAAAAAAATGGAAGTACTTTGCCAGATAAAAAATGGAGGAAATTGAAAGATTTAAATAAGAAAATTTAGACTTTCATTCAAAGACTCCTTTTAAAAAGGCCAAAAATACTTTTCTGATAAATTGAAATCCCTGACAGCGCCGCGCGTAGTGCCGCTGGCTGGCGAGCGTAGCGGTCGCGTACTTACTTACGAACGACGTCCTACTACTTGGTCGTTCCCTGCCCCGTCCTGTTCGCGCTGCTTTCAGCCGTGATGGCAAATTGCAAAGCAAATGGCGTTGGCCGGGGGCAGGACAGGGCAAGGGGGCCTTCCCCTCTTGTGTCGTTATCTGTTTGGCCCGGGAGTTCACACACTCGTCAGGAGGCCCCCGCCCTGCCGCTGTCTCGCGGGGCGCCGTGGCGTGGCGGCGGGGCGGGGCGAAATATTCGCGTGTGTACGGAGCGTAATCCGGTGTGTGCTCCGGGATGGGCGTTGACGTTGCCCATCTTGTTGTCGTTTCAAAGGACTCTCGTCGAGAAAGAAAATAACAACGAACGCTCATTGCGCAGCGAACGGGCACAAGACTTTTCTGTCGTGCCTTTTCGTGTTTTTTTTTTCTCATTTACCGATGTTGCTTCAGGTGGGCGTTCACGTGCACTTTTTGTGGTCGTATACCCTAACTACTTGGCGGGCTTGCCTATCGTCATTGAATAGTAACGATGGCTCAGGCGTAGCCAGAGGCCGCGACCTGCCCCGAGGGACCCCGACGAAGGAAGTGGTCTATTTCTTTGGCCATTGAACGAGTAAGACGTCTGGTGGGTGGGTTGGCAACGGTAAACTGCGGGAGCTCGGCGCCTGCGGGACTCGGGGTAGGCCACCCCGCGGTACACGCGTGCACTGCTGGCGAGGTGTTGCCTACCAACCAGGCGCTATGGGGGCTTACAACAAGGACCCGACTTGGAAGGTTCCTAACGGCAAATGATGGGCGCACTTCCTGGATGATGCCTTATTGCCCGTGGCCCCTTGCGAGTAGGCTAGCCCGCCCGCACGGCTGCGTGGCGGTACAGGATGTCTCTCCAAAAAGCGCGCAAGGCACGCTCGCGCGTTGTCCGCCAACCTTCTTGTGTGGAAAAACTAGCAATCCCACATTTCAAAATCACGCATTTTCCCCCCTTTTTGTTTGAAAATGGAAATGTTGAAGTGTTGCAAACCTAGCTAAAAATGTATGGGCGCATAGCGAGCGAAGTTTTTGAAGGTCTGGCGTGTGACTTGTGACTGCCGAGTGGAACGAAGACAGGTGGCGTCACAGGGGCGGCCGTCGTCCAAGTCCACTCTGGGGGACAGCAGGCATTAGCCAGCCATGGACAGCGTGGACAGACAGACGGGCGGAGGGAGGGGCCAACTGTCTTCGTCGCCATGGGCCCATGGGCTGGCCGGGCCCGGCCGCAGAGGTGTGCGCGTACGTGCGTGCGTGCTCGCGCGCGTGCACTTTGCATAACCGGCGGGGCGGGGTGCGGCGCGTCTCGCAATGCAACGTAAACAGAGCGCTGCACGCACGCCATGTGTGCGCGTATGACTGGGTGCTGGGGCTGGGCCGGCCCGGCCGGTGCAGTCAGGAAGTGGGCAATTAATTATTTTCAGCAATGGGAGCGGGAGCGAATGGTGTCCGCGAATTATAATGTGGGCCAATTGTTGTTGTTTTGCTGTTTTTTTATTTAAAAAAATATTTTTTTATCGGGGTCAGTTGTGCTGCTGGGTGGGCCGATCGCCCTGCCGGACGGAGCTGTTGGACGTCTCTTGACCACTTTGCGCTTTTTTTGTTGCAGACGCCGCTGGGCTCTGAGGGCGCGGGCGGAGCGGGCGACCACATCGACCTCCGCTGCTCGCTGGTGGAGGTGGCCGCCGACTACACCAAGAAGAAGCACGTACTGCGCCTCAACTCGGCCAGCGGCTCCGAGCTGCTGCTGCAGGCCGACACGGGCGCGGACCTCCTGCAGTGGGTGCGCGTGCTGCAGGACCAGGCCGGCGACCCTGGCGGCCCCACCGCCGCGACGGCCGACGGCCTGGCCGCGGGCTCGAGCCCCGTCCAGGGCCTCTCGCCGACGGTGGCCCACAAGGGCATCAAGAAGCTGACGGCGCTCAGGAACCGGTCGCCGACGGGTGCGGCTGCGGCGGCCGCCGGGGCCCAGGCGTCGTCCGGGAGCTCGGCGGGCAAGGCGCGGAAGC
Source organism: Frankliniella occidentalis (assembly GCF_000697945.3). NCBI lineage: Eukaryota > Metazoa > Arthropoda > Insecta > Thysanoptera > Thripidae > Frankliniella > Frankliniella occidentalis. Next base: position 75,129 of record NW_026267234.1, read on the forward strand.
AGAGTCAGCCCGCGCAGTTCGGCGCCCTGCCGCTGCCGCTGCCCACGGTGCCGTCGCCGTCGCCCAAGTCCAAGACGTGGAAGGGCCGCGTGGCCAAGCAGTTCCGCAAGATGCACACGGGCAGCAGCAACGGCGGCAACTCGCCCAGCTCGCCCACGGCCCCGCACGCGCAGCAGCACGTCGAGGGCGTGACCATCGGCGTGCCGCTCGAGGACTGCCCGCCCTCCACGTTCTGCGAGGCGGTGCCGCTGCTGGTGGAGCTGTGCACCTCGATCGTGGAGGCGCGGGGGCTGGAGGTGATAGGCATATACCGTGTGCCGGGCAACACGGCGGCCGTCGCTTCCCTCACAGAGTCCATCAACAAGGGCTTCGACTTCGTCAACCTTCAGGTATGTTATTACATTCGTTTTCAATGTTTTACTGTGTTAAATTGTTATTTTTTTCTCTTTGTGTCGGACTCTGAACCTGCACGTCCTCTCTCCTTTTTCCTAACCGAAAAACATTTGTAAACCATGTCCTGCAGGATCCAAGGTGGGGTGATGTGAATGTGATCTCAAGTCTGCTCAAGTCATTCTTCCGCCGCCTTCCTGACTCGTTGTTCACAACAGAGTTGTACCCGTCCTTTATAGAGGCAGACAAAATAGATAATCCAATCAAGCGGGTGCAAGCAATCCGCAAACTTGTAAGTAGGACATTTTTTGTGTATAAGACAGAGTGTCATGGTGAATTTTATTTTGGTCTGGAGTTTTCCTAAAGCATTATTATAAGTACCATGCATTTTTAAAATTTCAGATTCGAGAGTTACCAGAACATCACTATGAGACACTTAAGTACCTGCTTTTCCATCTCAAACAAGTGGTTGACCACTCTCATACCAATAAAATGGAAGCACGTAATCTAGCTATTGTCTTTGGACCGACATTAGTGCGTGCTGGAGATGATAACATGGTCACTATGGTTACCGATATGTCTAGCCAATGTCGCATAGTAGAAACACTCATATCAAATGTAAGTTTCAATGCTAATTTCTTTGTATTTCAATTTTTTTCTTCTGTAATTTCAATGTAATAATACTAATGTTGTGTTTTCAGGTCGATTGGTTCTTTTCAGAAGATGATTCTGAAGAATTCTCATTGCCTTCTTCTGAAGTAGCCAACACATCCCTAAATCTGTCAAGTTCTGATGCAGCAGCAACAGCTTCAAGTGCTTCAAGTCAGAATCAGAGTTTATTATTAGGAAACATTCATAAAGTAGAAGGTAGGCTTTCTTCCATCCAAGCATAAATTATGTATGAATAATTAATACTATTGCATTTTACTTTTACTTAACTAACTTTTCACATTTTCAGGGTTAAAAGCAGAATCTCCCAGTAAAGATGTTAGTGCAAGAGACATAGTTTCTTCTATTATAACAGCTGCAAATAGAAAGATACAAAGAGGGAAGTCAAAGAAATCAGAAAGTGATCACAATGAACACAAACAAGTATGTTTTGTTACCTTTTTATGATTATAATACAGATAGTTTGGTGTACACTTCTTCAGCTAATGAAAATTTAAAATCCTTGCTTTCTTTATTTCAGGTCACTGAAGTCGTTCATAGGCAGAAAACGAAAGATCATTCAAATTCTGGGTTTATGTCTGACCCTGATTCCCCACCTTCATCAGAATCGTTGAAACAAAAACGGTGCTCCTTGACGGATCCCATGCGTATCCATGTAGAACCTAATGTCTCAGAAGATGTTAAAACAAGCAACGAAACAGTAGTACCAGTTACTTCTATTCCAACCATCACAACGTCATCACCTAAAAGTAAGCTCCAGTGATATTAGTTTAGAATCACTCGAATATTTTGGGATTTTAGCTAATCCTTCTATACTTCTCTATAGCAACTGCTTCATTAGCTCTCCGCTACAAATCACCAGGAAGTGATGATGTTGCAATAATGAGCTATGCAAATCTAGCCCAAACAACTCAGGAGAGAATAAAGCGATTTGAACAAGAAACCAAAGCTATGCTGGAAAGGGACTTGTACCGTCAGAATAGAGACTCACAACAGTGGGATGAACAACGGAAGCAAATTGAGAGGCAATGGCTTGAGGCCAAACAAGAACTAGAAGCTGATGATGCCTTGGACTCTGTGATTGGTATTTCCTCTGGTATGCTCTGTTCTTCTTTATTGAAATTAGCAACTATCAATTATTCTCAAATAATTTGACATTTTATAAAGATTTTGTCTATCAATTTCAGACAAAAAATCAGCTGCAGACAAGCTTAGAGTAGATTCTGTTCGATCATTACTTAGCAGTACAAGTAGCAGTGGAAGTGCAAGTGGAGGTGCAACCCCTCCTCAAAGGTCTTCGTGGCGTGTGGGTTGGGGTTCGCGCTTGTCTTCCGTGTCAAACACGTCCAATTCTGCTTCATCTCTAATTGGGAATGTACATGTAACAGCACCTTCAAATCAGCAAGATGCTCAAAATAATGGACATTTAAAAAGGATGAAAACTGGGAAAGAACCGGTGTGTACTTACATTAGTTAGAGTATTTAGTAATGAATTTATATCTAAGTTTCATTTCTCAAATGTTGCTTTCCATTTTTCAGAGGTCGGGATCCTTAGACTCACTTCAGGGGGCACCAGCAGGCGAGCGACCTCAAAGTCACATGTCAGATGAAGGTAAATCTGAGTTTGCTTTGAATTATTCTTCTAGGAAAATGTTCTTTAGAATTAGATATTAAATTTAGGACTGAGTTGTTTTTTTTTATAAAGTCAGCATTAAGACATTCACAATGGTTGTCACAGTGCAATAAGGAGATTCACTTATTTCTTTGTTAACTAAAATATCAAAAGAATTCAATACTGTAAAAGGGTATAACTTTTTTTCGATGATTAACTTATCAATCTGCCTTTCTGAAAACTATTATCAAAACTTAAAGCTCTCCGGTTCCATCTTGGGTGGGTTTGTGTTATAGGCCGGACAAGATTGCAAGCTCAGACCAGGCTGGCGAGGCACACATATTTTCTCAGGAAGTAGAGTAGGGAGGTAAGCAGTGTGTGTGCTGCTTAATCTTCCAGAAAATTGCTGATTAACATTGTGCTTCATTTGTTTAACTGCTAAAATTTGCACAATTGCAGCTGTCTTGCAAGATATTGTTATTAAATCATCACTCAGTACAGTATTTCTTGTTGACACACACAAGATTGGATTGTTTTAGGAATTTTCTGTTGGATACATTTTACGTACATTTTTGTAAAGAAACGTCTTGTGTTTTAAAGAACTGAATAGTTGCTGTACCTATTTCAAGACATTATTAATATTCTGTGTTTTTTGAATAATCAATCTAAAAGAAACCAATTTGGTTTTCTAGTATCACATGAAGTTAAAGGAATACCGTGTGCAATATGGTTATTTATCAGAAGATTTTTTTACAATTTCTTTTTTGTTTTGTTATGCTAACAATAACACCCCCATGCTTGCACTTCCATGCAAATTTGATGTCTCATGGATATCATCACACAATATTTTAAAATTTGTCATCTGGTTTAGCAGAAATGCACCAAATCTTCAGACAACATTTTAATCATGCTTCAATAACTGTCAATTAACATTGTCATTGTAGTCTTAAACTTCATCCCAATTTTTATTTCACACAGAGTGCACCTTTTTTATTCATGTTTTAATCCGAAAAGAAAAAATAATCTACAGTGTGATTTGTACTTAGCACTGAAATATTTACTAATTTAATGTCTGATTTGTTTTTAGGTGGAGATCTCCTAGCAACTTTGACCTCTACTTTCGATCAGAAGATGAAGTCACTTTTGGGAACAAATAAGCCTACCTCTGGAACATCCAAACCATCTACAACCAAGTCTGTTAGTCAATCAAATAGCAGCAGTCCATCTGCACCCAAGTCCGCTAAGTCATCAAATAGTGTGACCTCAGCAGCAGCCACTGTACAAAAGGAGGACAAAGTGGATGCTGCTAGTGACGCATCAGATCGCTTGCACCTCTTAAACTGTGATGATGACATCCCGTTTGCGGATACTGATGCAACTGAACTAGAGGCGCGTGGACCACAGGCATTACCAAAACCTGTCAGCATTCAAACCCAAGAGCAGTCATCCCCAACTGCTCTCCTGACCTATAGAGATCCCAGCCTACACAGGGCTTCACGCATTTTGCGCTCTTCTACGGTAAGTTCACTATTTTATATATTTTGACTCTAAGGAATTTCTGATTAAATTACAGTGTTGGTTCATATCAATCCTTATTTTGCAGGTACCTGATAATCCAACTACTTTGGACAATAAAGAAACATCAGACAATTTAGGGACAAAATGTTCTCCTCTGCGGTGGTCAACACCTGTAAATGTTTCTGAGTGTAATTTTGTTAGTGAATCAGGAAGAACACTTTTAGAAAAGAAACCTGATTCAAATATGCTCTCAGGTGGTGGTGTTAATAACTCTGAGGTAGTTGGTAGTGCTAGTAATTCACCTGTTAAATCTATTGTGACCACTGGCTCTGCTCCTGTCAGTGGACCAATCAATATGCAATGTGATAAGTTAATTATGTCTGATTCTACTAAGAAAAGTGATTGTTTTCAGTCTTCAACAAAGCTGAAAAGATCTGAATCTTTAAACAAGTCTTCTGACCGTTCAGACAGTGTCGTGAATTCTAAACTTCGACGCTCTGAGTCTCTAAACAAGAATGACCGCTCTGAAATGAGTTTAAGTGTAAAATTAAGAAGGTCTGAATCACTTAACAAAAGTGAAAAGAGTGACTCCAAATTAAAACGCTCTGACTCGCTCACCAAGACTGAGAAAACAGAATCAAATATGAACCGCAGACGTCAGCAGGAAAATAGGGCTAATGCTCGTGGAAATTGTGGAGGTAATGCAAATATTCGAGACAAAGAAACTACTAAAATGTTCATTCAAAATGCAACATTAGTGCTTACCAAGCTCAAAAGAAAAAATGGAATGCCAGAGAGGTCTATTAAAAGACGACATACAGTTGGTGGTACCAAAGATTTTGACAAACTTCATTGGCTTGATAATCGCCTTCAAAGTGATCAATGGGAAAGTAACAATTCGCCTGTTGGTCTCAAAGAGAAGAAATCCCTTCGTACATCTTCCCCAGACCTTAGCTCCTCTAGGCTGGCAGGTATACTGGTGGAAGTGAGCTTACTGCACTCAGGTGATGTGCATCGACCCCACAGCCTCCCTGATCCAAATCTTGTGTCTGCAGTTTTCAAAGTACCTCTTGAGTCACATGTCTGATAGATTCCATGGTCCAATCTCAATGTTTTCTACAGTTTTAGGTTTGAATCTCTCAATTGAAGAGGCAATTTCAAACAATCAATTTTATTTATTTTCTCTTGTGTTCTGAAAATGAACTATTCAGCTCCAACAATTATGTCTTAGATCTTACTTTTAGGTGCCGCAATGTATTCAACTTAGCACAATCTATTAAAAAGTGGATCAATTAAACATAAGAAACACAGTATTCTCCAGTGCTGACCAATATTTGTATCTATGTTAAGACTGATTGCGCCTTCTTTCTCTGGACTTCCTGAAATTCATTGGTTCCTCTGTTTTCTTATCAACTGCTGAGCATTTTGAGTTGCCTGCATCTGTGTATTGAAGTGAATGGTACATACATTTTCTTTGATAATGTAATGCCCAAGATTGGTTTTAAACAGACATTTTGTTGCTATGCATTGTGATATTTAACATCTCTTTCATTAGTCTCATTTAAATTGTGTGTCCTTATGAAATTTGTATGTTGCCTGATTTGCGTGTTTTAGAGTGGACTTAAAAGTGTGTTCTGCTCTTAATTATGTGTGAAAAGTGTGTGTCTTTGTGTGAACGTGTGGTCAATGAATGAGTGAGAGTGCGAATGGATGGAGATTTGAGGGAGTATTTGAATCCCTGTGATATTCTATCATAGGGTCATTTACTGACTCAAAATCTCAAAAGTCACCTTTTTATTCAACCAAAACATTATTATTTTTAAAAAAATGTGTTTTATCACTAAATATTTATGAATTAAAAGCAGAATTTTTGATCCAGTTTTGTTTAAAACAGGGCTAGTAATCTGTTTGCAAATTGAATGTTGTGAATGAATGTCTATTAATATTATTATTCTCTGGACTAAGCTACTGCTACTATGCTACTAGCTGTTTACCTTTAATTTGTGTAAATGTCTCTGTTATCTCTTTTTATATGTTTAATTTGAGTTTTGGGTGGCAGCATTTGGTGATAGCAGAGCTGTTAGAGAAAATAGCTGGTAATACAGCTGTTTACCAAATGATGGGTGGGATCTGCAATAGTAATAGTGTGGAGAATTGTTACCTCATTTTTGACATGCTACTCAAACATTCCTGCAGTAGCTTTAAGGTGGCCCTGTAAAGTTAACCTGGCAAATCAGTGGCGTGTGTGTGTGTCTTTATTTTCACAGCTATGAGCTATCTTAAGAAGGATGCACCTAAAATAATGATGAAAGCTTTATTTCTTTTGTTATTACCTGAAAGGTTTTTTTTTGTTTAGTTAGCAGCTGGAGCTATATGCCCTCAGTGAGAAATTAGTTTTGCTTTAACTGTGATTCTGTGAAAGGCTCTTGGGTCTTTTAAGTTTTGTATATATTACTTGAAGAAAGTGCTTTTATGTTAGATTCAAAATTATTTAGTGTGTATTATGTTGTATTGCATTTGTTCATGTATATTTTCCATGTATAATTTTTATCATCAGAGTATCATTTGAGTGTGACCTAAGCTTCATGTGAGTGCTGCTAAGTAAGTGTAGGAGTATTTCATACTGATTGTCTCAATGTTTAAGTATTATGTTCATTTCTAGGGAAGTGGGCACATTCTGTGAGACATTTAAGGGTGTATTGAACCTGATAGTGTGATATCAGTACATTTGAAAATGTATCCTTATTGTCATAAACTAGACTATGGATGGATCTGTACACAGAGAACTACTGTAATTTATGGAATCCATTCCCTGGATTTTAAAATCAATGACACAACACCCAGTGTTGGTTTGACTGTTTAATTGTTAACTCACCCCTGAATTGAACCACTGTTTAGAATATATTAATTTATATTCAACGATAATTTTTTTGTTAATGAACTTGGTTATTGGCTTGACATTGTACCTGATTCATGTTACATCCACCTTATGTCTGTTGGTAATGGTTTAGCATGGATCTCAAACTTGCCACTACACAACCATATCAAAAGTAAATGCACTTTGTTTCTTTTATATCTGTTTATATGTACACAAGGTAAAAGAAAACTGTCTTTGTGAATAATAAATGCTATTCAATGATGAACTTATATCTTTGTCCAAGCTCTGATTTCACATTTTTTCAAAATAATAGGGAACAAAGTTCTCCCTGATCGCTCATTACATACCAACGGGACAAAGTAATTACTCAAAACAAATAAAAAGGTGGAGACAGGCCGGGCCGTCCTCCCGTCGGTGGGTGCGTGCGTGGTTACGTAAAGCCTCGGTGGGTTGGGGGGAGGGGGG
>NW_026267234.1:93335-98362 GCF_000697945.3 Frankliniella occidentalis
TATAAAAATAAACAATTTACATACAGGCATCAAGCGTCCGCTGCTATCTTTTCAATTTCATCAACATCATCGGCATCTAGAAGATTGATTTTACGACCTGTAAAGAAAGATGTGCACATTGAATTTGCATGTTTGGCATTACTCTACATGAAAGATGTATTTGTTTGCTTAAGTACTTACCAAAGTGGTGCTCAATTTGTTTTAAGACTTCCATGCTCTCAGGACTATCAATCAAATTAATAGCTAGGCCAGCTTTACCAAACCGACCAGTTCTACCAATTCTGTGGAGATAGGTTTCACAATCAGCTCGTCTTTGGAGATCAATTGGCAGGTCAAAATTAACAACAATTGTGACCTGCTCAACATCAATCCCTGAAATTATAAGAGTCAAATTTCACTAATTTTGAAAATGAAATGCATCTAGGCAGAGAATTAGATAAGTAATAAATTATACCTCTGGATAAAACATTCGTAGTGATAAGAACTTTTTCTTTCCCTTCACGGAAACGGTCGAGAACAGCTATCCGCTGCTCAACTGTCAGGTCACCAGACAAGAGTGCAACGGCATGGCCATCCTTAGTCATACGTTCCACAAGCCATTGAGCAGTTTTGCGAGTCTAGAGAGATAAAACAGAATTTAGTGTTTAACTTAAAACACAGCAGAGTAAAATGGCACTAATTAATGGATTACACCTACATGACAAAAAATCATAGCTTGTCCTATAGTTACAACACCATAAATATTTGCTATGGCTTGGTATTTTTCATCTTGATGTTTACATTGTACATAATACTGTTTGATGTTGTCAAGACTTTCTTCTTCCCGCTTTAATCTGATGACTACAGGGTTTGTTACAATTGCTTCTGCAAACTCCATTACATCATGCTCGTAAGTTGCAGAGAAGAACATCATCTGACATGATCTTGACAAAGCTCTTAAAAAAGAAAAGCACAATTGTTGAAAATATGAATAGGGGAAAAGATAAAAATATAGAAAACAAGAAAACTTTACTTACTTGTGGATCCTAAAGCTTTGGTCTTGATGGCCTTGGGTAGCTATCATCACATCAGCCTCATCCAAAACAAAAACTGATATTTTACTAAGATCAAAGAACCTGAATTTGATGGCCCAGTCAACTACTTTTCCAGGTGTTCCAATTATTATATGCTCTGTTAACTTGGTTCCTCGGGGCACTTGTGAAAGAACGCAAAATAAACTTAGTATAGAACAAATCATTAAAAATGAAAAAAAAAAACACTATCTCAACATTATGCAGTTTGGGAGAAACTAGAGTAACATCTTACCTTCCTCGCCCCTGACAGCATATCTAATTTTAATCTCCGGGCAAAACTGTGCCATTTTTGCTGCTACTTCACCAGTTTGAATAGCAAGCTCATAAGTAGGTGACAGACATAAGGCCTGAGTATAATTTTTGTTGACGTCAACCCTGCTTAGCATTGCCAAAACAAATGCAGCAGTTTTTCCAGTTCCTGACTGAGACTGAGCTATCATGTTCTGAGGCCTTTAGCATTAAAAAGAGAAAAAATATTTTATGAACTTGAAATTTGAAAGAAAGTAATGCAATTGTAATTTGCTTACGGGTCTGCAAGGAGCAACGGCAACGCTGACTCCTGGATTTTAGATGGGGCGTTAAATCCCATTTGAAAAACTCCTTTCAGCAGATTGGGTTTCCTAAGATAAACAAAATTGAATTAGAAAAATGCATTGTGCAAAAGACAAATTCATCTCAAAAGGTTAACAGAGAAAATTTTAAATTGACACTTTGAAACACTTACAAATGAAGCGCCTCGAAGCTTTTAACGGAGTATAAGGGAGACGTAGGGTCTTTCCTTTGGATTTCGATGTCATTTTTATTTTCAACGAGACCTTTACGGATGATCTTTTGAAGCAGCGACCTCTCAGCTGGAGAAACCGGTTTCTCCTCATCGTCCCCGCCACCACTAGCAGGGGTGCCCTCGGAATCGTTCGGGGGTGTAATATCTGTGGTGGTCAGCTGAAATAAGAAGAAAACCGAATAAAGGTAAGCAAAAAAGGAGGGACACGCGATTACATTTCAACCAACTGACAGGCGGGATTAACTTTGCTGATCCATGACCTAACCCCATCGCACATTTGCAACGGCCGTACCCTGTAAGTTGTTACGCTTATGCTTAATCTTACGTACCTTTTTGACTAACTTCTCCTGCTCTTCCGCACTTTTGGCCCAGTTCGAAGCCATCTTCGTGTATTACTTTGATAAATGTGATAAAGTGATAAACTTCACGCACGCCACCGGTCCTAACGGAACCGAAACTGAAGCCCACTGCCCACTGCCGTGCCTTGAATGGGGGAATGAGGAATGGACTGGCTCTAGAGAATCTAAAGTGGGCCCGGGGAGGGGGGGGGGGGCTGATTCGCAACGTGTACGTGAATCACGGGTCGGTTGTCGTCGTCTGCTTGCCGATGAAGGAAGAGTCTGACATGATGATCTCAACAGACTAGCCAGGAAACTTAGAATCATTTTCAAGGTCGAATCTATGATCTTTCTCTGAGCTACACCAGTCCTTTTGAACGTATTTCTATTCATTATACCGCAGGCACGTCCGGTTCTTACTGACAAGCATAGTCTGACAAGTTGTGCAAGACACAAGAACTTTGGACACAGTTTATCAGAAGATCTTTACCTTGCAAAAGTCTTTGCATTGCATCATTACGTTTCAGCAGGTTTCAGGTAAGATACCCTCCTTCTGGTAAGAGAATTACAGATTTTGACTTAGTTAGTATTGGTGTTGATAAATATTTGTATCAAAAGATTAAGCTATATATATTTGAAGCATGTTATCCAGGCCAATACAATAGAAAAATTACTGTCAATTTTACAGAAAATCTTTAATCATGCCACTCGAAGATTACAAAGGTATTGTTGGAGCTGCTGCAAGTGTTGTGACTATCGCTCAAATTTTTTCTGGAGTGTAAGTACTAAGTTTAAGCTGGTGGCTAGTGGCGCTCAGCTATATTTTGTCGATTTGGGTGCAATATTCTTGTGGGAACAATAATAATTCCTTATTTTTCCCCAGATTTGTGTGTAAAGATATAGTAAGGAAGGGAAACACCAAAAATGTTCAATCTGCCCCATTTATTGGTGGCATTGGATTGTATGTATTCTACCCTTTTCTTTAGTGTTCATCATGGGAAGATGGAACATTGGCTTATGTACATGTCTATGTCTTTTTTATGCAGATCTGTTTTGTTCTTCAAGTATGCTGATTTGATCAATGATCCCGGAATGTACCCTGTGAATATTGTTGGCGCGGTTCTGAACATTGCATATCTATCCTGCTTTTACATCTACACAAATGAAAAGGTATTTTTTTATAGATTTCTCTTTACAACTTTCGGTATGGTATACCAAGCCAGAAATGTTACATCTACTTGACATTGATTCGACAAATAGACCCCAAGATTTTTGCCATAGAGCAGATGTGACGTTTCTGGCTGGGGTGTCCAGAATAATTGTATCATTCTTTACTGTTATTGGCAACATTATTAAATTATCCATATGCATTTCAGACTGATGTCATCAAAGGAATCTTGAAAGCCAGTGTATTCTTTGGGTCAATTCTTTTGTATATTAATCTTGAAAACCCAGAATTAGTGTTATTTAGATTTGGGATCATTACAACAGTTTTAATGCTTCTCCTCGTTGCATCACCTTTAGCTCAATTGGTATGGCTCAGCTGATATTATAAAAATTTGAGTCTATGGTAAACATCTATCAAATGTCTATGATACTGGTACTGTTGCAGGGCGAAGTGATCCGCACTGAGAGCACAGAATGCTTACCTTTCCCGATGATATTAATGGGCACAATTTCAGCTTTCTGTTGGCTGTTGTATGGTATCATTCTCAGTGATGCTTTCATTCAGGTAATATTAGTTCTCTGTTTCAGAAGAGACATTTTAATAGTACATGACTCCTCAATTTTCTCATGACTTAAATTTTTTGTTTCAGATTCAGAACCTTGTTGCTTTTTTGTTGTCAGTAGCACAACTCTCTCTCTTTGTAATTTATCCAAGCAAACCCGTTTCTGAAAAGAAGAAGAATTGAGTAGAAAGTTGGAACTACTTAGGTTGGTTGCAACTTGGCATGAATTGGAAAGTATATCAACCCCTAAATGTAGATTGATAGAGGCTGTTTTTTTGTGAATACTATGGATATCTAGCATCGTCGGCTTGCTCAAACTAAGTACAAAAAGTTTATGAATGACTCGTGCGAAATTATTCAAGTGGTTCTCACTTTCTATTTTCTAATACATTATAGATTGTCATCCTCTAAGTGCATGTATGAAGACAAAACTGTGATATAAAAATGTACCTCCCCGACCCTAGTGTGTGTATGACTAAGGAAATTCAAAATATTGATTGAATCAAATTATTGAACAAAATTGAAACCTCAAAGCCTGTTTTTCTGAAGTCAGTATGAGAACCGCCTATACTACTGATTTTTGTTTTTAATTTAGGCTACAACCTGTAACCTTTCTAATTCAATAGTATTGCATGTATTCTATGACTAGGTTAACAAACTGTAAGAAAAGAAGAACTCTGTGAAAATACTGCTAACAGTATTATAATTTTTACCAGCATGTTTTTTTTAACAGTATGTACATCCAATTTTTTCCTACAATCATTCCCAATGTGTGGATGTTTTTTATGTGTGAATATTTTTGTAAGCAAGAACAACACTTTTTAAATTGGTACTTGTTGATAGAAAATTGTTTTAAATGACATTGAATTTGTAAGATTGTGCTATCAAGGATTATTCTTGATTTCAGTGTCTCATCTACCACCTACGAAGATCAAAGAAAGTGTCTATCATCTTTCCTTCTAGATAATAAATGAATACCTTCCAAGGATAAAACATCTGCTTTTCCTAATGTAATTCTTATGCACGACAAGCATCCAACATTTCCTTTTTTTTTTTTTACAAACTTCTCAAAATTGCTCAATACTTCCCTTTTCAAAATAAA